>NC_081413.1:126012138-126099348 GCF_030272615.1 Cryptomeria japonica | reverse complement strand
TAGAGAGTTGAAAAAAAGAGAAAAGGTGTGGGAGGGAGGAACTTGAGAAGGAAAGAGGGAAAGAGAAAAGGAAGATAGGGAAAGAGGCAATGAGAGGGAGAGAGAGAGAGAGAGAGAGAGAGAGAGAGAGAGAGAGAGAGAGAGAGAGAGAGAGAGAGAGAGAGAGAGAGAGAGAGAGAGGGAGAGAGAAAGGAAGAATAGAGATAGGGAGATAGAGAGTGAGAAAAAGAGAAAGGGAGTGGGAGGGAGAGACTTGAGAAGGAAAGAGGGAAAGGGAGGGGGAGAGAGAGAGAGAAGAAGAAAGGGAGGGAGGGAGAGATAGATGAAGAATATAGATTGTTAGGTCCCAGAGACAACTGAGAGGGGGGGGTGAATCAGTTGTCAAATAAATTCAAAGTAAAAACAACTTAACCAACTTAATGCTTAATACCGATAAACTAGTTCAAAATGCCGGTAGATAGTTTTAACAGTTAATTGCTATACCAGTAAGGATTAGTGCATGAAACATAAAGACAAAGTCATCCACAACACATAACACCAATATTTGTACGTGGAAACCCTGTAAGAGAAAAACCAC
Organism: Cryptomeria japonica; assembly: GCF_030272615.1. Taxonomy (NCBI): domain Eukaryota; kingdom Viridiplantae; phylum Streptophyta; class Pinopsida; order Cupressales; family Cupressaceae; genus Cryptomeria; species Cryptomeria japonica. Next base: position 126,098,771 of record NC_081413.1, on the reverse strand, counting down.
GGTGGGAAACCTTACCCACAATTAGATGATACTACTGTAGATAGTAAGTGTACATAAATGGGGTCTGCACATGCAAAAAGGCCAAGCGCCTAGAGCTCACTGCTCAATCACAAAATGGGAGTCACATTGACTACAATTGGATGGTTAAATCCAATAAGAATGTACTGCTAAAATTTGCATCTTCATATGCTAGATTCAGTACCGGTGTAGTTCTGATTGTCTTCAAAAAACCTTCCTTCAATCTTCAAATGATGTCTACGTGTATAGCTCTGCTTATTCTTGCATATACCTTCACACAATCCTTTTTCGCATTCCACACTTGATCTTACAAATAAGATCTTATATTTATACCATAACCTAAGACCAATTTTAGTAGGTCGGCTCTACAAGATATTACAATAAAATTAATTTACATATCAATTAATACCTGATGCAACAACCAATTCAATATGTCGACTTAATGCATTTACAAAAATAATAAGTCATCTCCATAGCGTCTCATGCTGATCTGGAAAAGATAAACCTGTTGGTGTAACCTGGACCTATTTGTCAGTAACAAAAAATATGCAAATGCTAATGTACCAATAAACAAAACTCCAAGACAAAGTGTCCACACAATGTCTTTGACATAACCAAGTGTTTTCCATATCATTCCAAGTGCCAGTGATCATTATATCTTGCTGGTGTACCAGATACTGGTGACTATGCATGAGTCACTTGCTTGCTAGTGAATGTTGCTGATTCTCCAAAGTGCTAGAGTTGATAAGTGTTTAGTAGGTGTTGACATCAATGACAAAACCATACCAAAATACCAACAGAGATAAAGAGGGAGATATAAGAGGAGAGGGAGGAAGAATAGAGATAGGGAGATATAGGAGGGGAGGGAGGAATAATAGAGATAGGGAGATAGAGAGAGTGAGAAAAAGAGAAAGGGAGTGGGAGGGAGAGACTTGATTAGGAAAGCTCGAGAGAGAGAGAGAGAGAGAGAGAGAGAGAGAGAAAGAGAGAGAGAGAGAGAGAGAGAGAGAGAGAGAGAGAGAGAGATATATGAGGACAAGGAGGAAGAATAGAGATAGGGAGATATAGGAGGGGAGGGAGGAAGAATAGTGATAGGGAGAGATACTTGAGAGAGAGGGAGAGAGACTTGAGAGAAATAGAAAGGGAGCGAGGGGGAGAGAGAGAATGAGAGATAGAGGGAAATAAAGAGAGAATTGAGAGAGTAAGAGAAAGGGAGGGGGAGGAGGAGGGAGAGAGAGATAATGAGAGAGAGACACTTAAGATAGGGGGAGAGAGTGAGAGGTAGAGATGAGAGAGGGAGAGAGAGAGACCCCAAGTGAAAGACGGAAAGAGGGATAGACCAGAAAGAGAGAGAGAGGGTGAGGGAGATGGGAAAGAGAGGGAGAGATACCTAAGATGGAAGGAAGTAGAGAGGGAGAGACCTAAGAGAGAGAGGGGAAAGGGTTAAGGAAGAGAGAGGGGGAACGCAAGGAAGAGACCAGGGAGATAATGTTGATATGAGCATGCTGATTACTGAAATTTGACTAAGTCTGAAATATATATGAATACTCTAAAAACTAGAATCTACATTATATCTCCTAGAGATATGGAACCACTCTCAAACATCCTGACAATATATACATAAAATATAACTTAAAGTATAAGTCACATTACTTAAATGTTATATTTTATGTATGTATTGGAGAGAGAAAGCTTTGTGCAAGTTCAAAGATGAAAAATTTGCATGGAATACATTTGGTGTGTGCCAAATGTATTTTTAATTTTTTTCTTCCATTTGGTGCGTGCCAAATTTGGTGTTTGCCAAATGTTTCACCTTGGGAAACACCAATCCTAAAGTCTTGGATTTGCCTTGGGCATCCAACCCAAAGGCTTGGACGCCCTTCTCAGACCTGAGATGTGTTTTCCAACAAATATTGAAAGTTTTCTAACTTTTTGTTTGTGCTCTCCATCAGGTTTGCACATGTTTCAATGTAATAAAAAACATCATACAATCGCAAAGCTCTCTCTTAGCTATCCAACCATATAATTTTTTTCAAATTTTGATAATGTTAAGGTCTTCATCCATAAATTTTTTTGTTAGTGTGTCCATTTTTTGTCAAAAACCAACATGTCATATTTTGGCCATAGATTTTTACTCATTTATCCAATTTTGAATTTTTTTTTTTAGAAACTAGACTCCATTCTACACAATTTAAAAAAAATAAAAAAATCTGATTTTTGATTAGTTTTCACAAATTTTGGGGGGAGCACGCTCAAATTTATGTGTTTTAGGATGTGTCCACTTCGGAAATTTGTAAAAATTCAAATATTCATAAAAAATTTAGCTGAAAAATATGGCATAAAATTCAATGTGTTAACTACTTTCTCACTGAGTGATTTGCAAAATTCAAAAAAAAAGTTGACATTTTAGGGGCACCACATTTCGTGCTATGTTATTTTTTTCTAAAAAACAAGACCAATAAATGTGGTGCCCCTTTTTTAAACCCTCAATCTCCTCCGTTTTCAAAACAAATTAGTAGTTTAGAAAGTAGATTTAGAGCACTTAAACTTTTGTTGTTGTTGCATCTTCAAATTTTGAGTGTACCTATCTTCAATTTGTCGTTGAAGTTCAGACTTTGCTGATTTCAGAAAAAAAGTGACATCTTAAGACCCCTTTTTGGTCCCCCATCTTTGTGCACTTACCCATGTACTAACCCTATCTTATGATGATGATGACTATGATTATGCTTGTTTATTGCAAGTTTCTTCTATTGCGTTCATGATAAGGGATGATTCCATACCACTCATTCGTGAGCATGATATGACATTGTGATTTCCTTTCACTTGTCTATTTATTTCATGATATATTATTGTATATGTGTTGGTGATGACAAGTTTGCAGGTACCAGACATCGACTCCACCTAGCTTCACAGGTCTAAACATGTCTTATCCCAATGGGAAGTTGATAGGAGTTGACATGGAATCCCATTCTATACTCTTGGTTTAAGTTGATCACCCTTGTCTGTTTAGTGTCTTGGTGTGAGCTGTTGTTTAGCGTCTAGTGATTCCTTGGATCATCCTATGTTTGATTGCTTTGTGTAGTGTTGTGATTATTGATTGGTTTAATTATTAATTAATTGATTAAATTGATTCATATAGTTTAATAATTTTAAATTAAATTAATGGATTAATATAGTTTATAATAATAAATTAAATAAATAGTTGATATAAATATTTAAATATTATTGTGTGTCTATTATTATTATTTATCCTTTGGTTTTATAGTTAGAATAATGAATTAATATCATTGTGGTTTATCAAGGATTAATTAGTTAATTATTATTTATTTGATTATTTAATTATTGGAGCTTTTATTTAATTATGGTTTATACTTTATTTGTGGCTTTTAATTTATTATTAGCTCTTTGTTTATTACTATTCCATTTGGTTTTAAATTAATTACTAATGTCTCCTATTACATGGGTAAATAGAAATAATATATATTACTTACCTACCCTTTTATTACTATTGGTTATATTGCTTTGGGGAAATAAAATAGAATATATGGTATGGTAGGTATATTATATTGTATTTGGGAAATTTTGATTGGCCGACGTTTGGCTATAGTTTTGTATGAATTCCTATTTATTCGACAACCTGTGCATTTTACCAGGTTACCTTCTCGAATTTCTTTTGCAAGTTTTGGTTTTGGCTGAGGATTTGGATTTTGGAGATTTCTTAGCTTGCTTGAGTTTTGTGGTTGCGCTTCATCGAATTCTTGCCATTACTTCTATTGTTTCAGGTTGGAGGATTCTACCCTTTGCTATTTTGATTTCCGGAAGAAATTGTTTCTCTGTGTCTGCATTGTGCCTGGGAAAGATTGATTGATTGTTGTTGGGTGGAATAATGTTATGAATGATAGTGGGGTTATTGGAATAAATATATACTTTCATTTTTACAGATTGGGGGGAAATGATTTTTATATGTTTCAATTGTTTTTCAAAGATTTGGATTATAATCTAGAGTACTGTTGTGAATGGCTCTGTATGCATTCTGAGATTTATTTAGTTGTTTGGTTCTATTATTTGAATAATTTGGAAAAGTAATTTGGATTTACATAGTCCTTTATGTGTTTTAAGATTGATTGCACTTTGTTTACATGATTTAATTTGGTTGATAAAGTGTTTATTTTCCCTGAGTGTTGTTGGGAGTCTTTGTAGCTTTTTGAGTGGATTTTAAGTTTATGATTGGATCAATTGATTGAATTTCTTCTTGATATTTATGTAATGGATGATATGGGTCTTTCTGGATGGATTAGGAGTCCAATTTTAAATCCTTAGTATTTTCCTAAGTCAATCATGAGTTTATCTTTCCATTTTCTAAGTTTTAGCTCTTTGTCTCATATGCACCACAAAATTTATCATATGTGCCACACAGTTTATCATATACACCATGAATTCATCATATCCCCCACTGAATTTATAAAATGTGCCATTCTATGTATCAAATGCGCCAATCTGTGTTTTTTGATGGATTTTTGCTATTTTAGTCAGTTTTGATCCATTTTCTCAGTTTTGGCTTTTTACTAGAGGCATGTGGTAATGTACTTGAGGGTTTTGGGTATTTTCTTTGACCATATTTGGTTGTTTCATGATCCTTTTGAGCTTTGATAAAATGATTGTGCCTTACCATTGAGGGATGAGTTTATGTGTTGCTTAGCTCCAGCAAGAGGGAAACACCTTGCTGTTGAGAGATGTTTTATTTAATCTCCAATGGGAGGATTATACCTCACTGTTGAGAATGTTTCTGAGTAAGCTTATGTATTCCTTATCCATGTTTATTGCTATTCTTTGATTGGTGAAGGCTCTTGCTTTATGTATTGGCTTTATGGTTCATATGTGCTTAAGTTGTATCCGTGATGTTGTGTATATAGATTCTTTTCATGTTTGAGCCTTCATGATGTTATTTTGATGTCATCATGTTGTGTTTTTCCCTAGAGGTCTAGGTACATGCTAGGCGGAGAGTGATTCCAAGTGAGTGACTAGGATTTCAAGGGGATAGACAACCATGTTACCCGGGGTCTAGATCGCCAAATATCTCATTGGAAGTTTGATTGTAATCAAGTGATAACTTAATACAATAATTCTTGGGTTTGGGTAGCATAGTTCATTCTAATAAGATAAGAATTGGTTGGTGGCCTCTCTACCTTTCCTAGTGGTAGTAATCTGGGATAGGTTTGGGAAGGCCTTGGTAAACCAAGTAAGCTAATCTCCCTTACACCATTAAAATTGAGATGGCTCCACATGTGCATCTAGGATGGCCGGGACATGGTCCTAGCACTTGAGCCTTGTTTTGATATGTTGCCTATGGAGGTTTTGTATTGAAGATTTTATGATTTTCATTCTTGCACTTGTTTTGTATCAGTACTTCCTTTGGATGTTAGGTGTTATCCTAGATCTAGAGTGTGAGTGGGATCTTGTGTCACCCCCTAGCATAGGGGGTGGTTCCTTTGGATCCATATGGTCGGGTGGTTTGATGCCTTCTTCAATTGGGATGTTCTTTGTTGGATTCTTCTGCATGGTTGTGGATGTTGGCATAAGACACTATTCCGTTGATGCTCCAGTGAAGAATGATGATGTTTGGTACATGATATTTCTTAGGATTTGTCATTGATGGCAACTCAACTTATTGATCTTATCCAGTATGGAGTTTGGGGATTCCAATATCTTGAGTAAGTTTTGATATAATTCTGTTGGTGATACTTGATGTACAGTGTTGGTGAGAATTTCTCATTTCTGACAATGTTTTTTTGGTTCTAGTCATCTAAGTTAAGTTGATTGAGTATGAGAAGTAGAATATCATGCAATACTATCCTTGAGTGTTGTTTCTTGTGCATGTTAGAAGGTCTGGTATCCGGTAGAGCAGTAAAACAGGGTTACCTTCATTATTTGTGGTGTAACGTGTGGACCAGATTCTTTGAGGTAATTGCGGTGGTTGTTGGTAAGTTTGAGGTAATTGGATTGACTTATGGAAAGCATGTGTTCATATGTTTTGGATCCAGAATATGGTTTTGTAAATATTTGAGCTAATTTGAAGCTACACATTTCATATTTTGATATTTTGAGAAGCTAACCTATGGGACATCAATTTTGTTAGTACGTATATATAAGATTGCCTTAGATATTGTTTTTGTGTGTTGATGTGATGTGTGTGATGATTTTGGGAGTGATTGAGTGTAGTTTCACGTGTGCACCTTAAGTTTTGCTTATCCAATAATCAATAGCAAAGCAGAAAAAAGTACTTTATTAGAACAACAATAGTGGATCACTTAGTGCCTAACCAGAACTATTATTTGGCATAGTTAGATGCTTTTATTTAGTTCATTACTCATTGTAATCATTTTGTATTAGCTTGTAAGGAAGCGAGACTTCCTTTGGGTTGTAGCTCTCTTATAATTGAGCAGTGAGCTCTAGGAAGTTTGCCTGAATGCATATGCATTCCAAATTTTGTAATATTGTTGTACTACTATCCATAGTATAATAATATTGTGGGTACTCAATTCCACCATGGTTTTTCCCTTTCCGGGTTTCCATGTAAAAATATTGGTGTTATGGTTATGTGCTTATTTGCTTTGAGTTTCTCCATTATAGATTCTATTATTAGCATCCGGTGGTCAAAGAATTAGATTAACAAATTTGTAAATACCGAAACACTGATTCACCCCCCCCCCCCCCCTCTCAGTGTTCATTGATTCCAACAATTGGTGTCAAAGCCTAGTTCATCTGAGGAAGCCTAAAAACTTGAGGAAGATCCAAAAGATTGCATCAATGGATTTCTGTTTGTAGAGACAACTTAGTGTGGCACTTGAAGATATTGATGCAACAATGAAGGAAAAGAGTAGTCTAAATAGAAATCTAAATGTAGCTAAAGACTTCATTGAAACCCTGAAAGATCAACACTTCTTGGGAAAATAGAAGGGAGATAATGGACAAGCTATAGGAGAAAGAAGAGAAAAATATTGAAAATCAAGACAAGACAAATGAATGTGAGAAGTTGGCCAGGGAGAATGCAGTTTTGAAGAATGAAATCTAATCTATTATGATGAAGCCGACTAAGGAGATTGAAGACCAAAAGAATAATGAAGAAAGATTGACTCAATCCTTGAAGGACAGATCTAATGAATGTTGAAGATTGACATATGAGAATGATCAGTTGAAACTTGAATTGGTGCAAACAAAGAATGATGGACAAGAACTTGAAAGACAGATCATTATTCTGAGAGATGAGTCGACTACTGCTAATGAGTACAAAGAGAAGTTCAAAGCTAGTTCAGCCTGGTTAGATGAGATGCTGGAAAGTTAGAGACATGGAAAAGACATGCGAGGACTTGGATTTGAGAAAAGAGAATCCTCCAGTTCTTGTCAAAGCAATCATCAACAGAAGAACAAGAAACCTCTGATAAGACAACCTAATGGTAGATTTTTTACTTGCAATAGATTTGGTCATATGGAAAACCAATGCAAAAGTAGGATGAATAATGAGATGATGAATAATGGTCCTACCTTTACCGGTCAATGTTTCATAGGTAACAAATTTGGTCATAAGTCAAAAATGTGTGCAAAATGATGAACAATTTTTAGAACAAGAGATGCTATGCTTGTGGGATGTTTGGACATATATTTAACCAATGCAGGATGAGACCAAATCAGATGAACTTTTAGGCCAATATAGAGAAATGCTATCTGCCATGCAAGCAACAAACATGGACATATTGCAAGACATTGCAGAAGCAAGAATGTACTGGTGAATAAGAGCAAATTTGAAGAGAAAGGAAAATATAAGGTAGATGAAATCAGAGATTGGCATAAGAAGATGTGGGTAAAGAAAGAAGATCAAAATATGCAGAATGGCTCCACACCTGAATTCGGTGATGGAATCTCATTCGCTAAATAGGGATTTTTGGCCTTAGGGGGACTTTTTCATACAAATTAGTAGAACCCCCTCTTCGGAGACATGCAACTAGTTCCAGAAGGTTGTAGAAGATCTAGATCAAGCATGCAGATGATATCCCGAAGATTTGTGATAGTTTGGTAATCCAGTGAATGAAATGATGAAAAGTAAGATAACAGAAATCTTTGAGGATGAACATTTATTACAACACAAAATTAGGTTTTCAAAGGTTAAAAGAGCATTTCAAAAGTTTATTCTTCATAATGCGATCGAGAGAAAAAAGAGTGAAGTAGTAGAGTGAAAGAGATTTGACAGCATAAAATGGTGCCATCTGATCTCAAAGGCATTGAAGTTCATGCATACATGTTTAGTTCTCTTATTAATGTTTTAGATTGTTTCCTGAGAGGATGGAATGAGTACTTGAAATCCTTGAAGGTCACCTATGCAAACATTTTTAAATTCATGTAAATTATTGCATTCATTTGTACATAAGTTTTGGTAGATTCCTACCCTTTTCCATTGATGTCAAAGGGGGAGAGAGAGTTGGGAGAGAACAGTGAAAAATGATGCTTATTCTTAGGGGGAGTCAGTTGAGTGTATAGATTTCATATTGGCGGATTGCTTGTAGTTTTTGGAGTTTTGGAACACTTATCATTTTTCACGGTGTTGCCATCAATGCCAAAGGGGAATATTGTTGGCATAAGACACTATTCCGGTGATGCTCCGGTGAAGATTGATGATGTATGGTGTGTGATATTTCTTAGGAGTTGACATTGATGGAAACTCAACTTATTGATTTTATCTGGTATGGAGTTTGGGGATCCAGATGTCTTGAGTAATTTTTAGTATAAGTTTGTTGGTGATACTCGATGTACAATGTTGGTGAGAATTTCTCATTTCTAGTGATGTGTTTTTTGGTTCTAGTCATCTGAGTTAAGCTGATTGAGTATGAGAAGCAAATTATAATGCAATACTATTCTATGGTGTTGTTTCTTATGCATGTTAGAAGGTATGGTATCCAATAGAGCAATAAAACAGGGTTACCTTCATTATTTGTAGTGTAACGTGTGGACCCGATTCTTTGAGGTAATTTCTATGGTTGTTGGTAAGTTTGAGGTAATTGGACCGACTTATGGAAAGCATGTGATCATATGTTTTGGATCCAGAATATGGTTTTGTAAAGATTTGAGCCAACTTGAAGCTACACATTTCATATTTTGATATTTTGAGAAGCCAACCTGTGGGAGATCAATTTTGTTAGTGTGGATATATAAGATTGACTTGGTTAATGTTTTTGCATGTTGATATGATGTGTGTGATGATTTTGGGAGTGATTGAGCACAATTTTACGTGTACACCTTAAGTTATGCTGATCCAGTAATCAGTAGTAGAGCAAAACAAAGTAGTTTATCAATTTAACAACATTGGATCACTTAGTGCCTAACCGGAACTGTTAATTGGCATAGTTAGGTGCTTTTCTTTAGTTCATTACTCATTGTAATCATTTTGTATTATCTTGTAAGGCAGTGAGCCTTCCTCCGAGTTGTAGCCCTCTTGTAATTGAGCAATGAGCTCTAGGTAGTTTTCTTAAATGCATGTGCATTCCAAATTTTGTAGTATTGTTCTACTATTGACCATAGTATAATAATATTGTGGGTACTCAATCCCACTGTGGTTTTTCCCTTTCTGGGTTTCCACGTAAAAATATTGGTGTCATGGTTATGTGCTTATTTGCTTTGAGTTTCTGCATTATAGTTTCTATTATTAGTATCTGGTGGTTAAAGAATCAGATTAATAAATTTTTAAATACTAGAACACTAATTCACCCCCCCTCTTAGTGTTCATTTATTCCAATAGTGGATCTCTTGTCTTCTCAGCTATGGATGGATTCTTGTAGCAGATTAATGTATTTAAATTATATGGCATATGAATGTTATAGATTCTTGATGTAATTGTATTTGTAATTGGGAGCAATGCTCCTTGATGTAATCGGATATTGTGTAGTAGATGGTTTGGTAGTGGACATATTGATGTATCATATGTACTTGGGTATTGAATAATTAATGTAAATAATGGTTTTGGATAAATTGTTATGCATTTGGTTTCATGTATAGGATTAGGAATATTTAGTATTGGTATTTTAAAATGAACTTAAAAGGGGTTGTTTAATGTATGCATAGTAGATGGATGTATTCATATTAAGGATAGTAAATGATCATACATGCATGGAAAGGAAAAATAATGTTAGAAATTAGTATGCATTATATTATGGTGGTAATTGTGTTATCATGCTTATGATATTATGTCATTTCTTATGGATAGATTTAGGTAATAACATTGAGATACCCTAGGGAATGCTTAGATATTTGTGTTTATTTCTACTTGCGATGTATGCTCTTGTGATTATTTTAATGAAGGTTAAATATTAACTTGTTAATGGTTGTATTGTGCTTTGGAGTAGATAGTTATATGTGTTGCATTAGTAGATGATTTAAAAAAATTTATCTCTATTTTTATATTAGTTTGTTAGTTTCTCTAGGGTATTTTGGCAGGCACTGCATGAGGTTAGGCATTTCATGGGTTTAGTAGTCTATTAAAGGAGCTTTGTGTCAAAATTTTCTAGGATTGAATACCTTATTACTTCTCTTCAAAGGAAAGGTAATCATTTTGAATGGATAGAGAACTGCCAAAAAATGTTTGAACTTCTTAAAGAGATGTTGACTTCTGCTACAATTTTGAAAGTTCTTGATCTTGAAGGTCACTTTGTTGTTGTTATTGATGCTTCAAGAGAGGGTTTAGGAGGATTTCTTATGCAAGGTGGGGAATTTATTGCCTATGATTCTCGTAAGTTAAAAACATGATTAAAATTATGCTCTATATGATCTTGAGTTAGTAGCAATTGTACATGTGTTGCAAATGTGGCGACACTATCTACTAAGAAAGAATTTTGAGTTAAAGACAAACCACCATGATCTTAGGTATTTTTTAACCCAACCTCACCTTAATGGACATCAAAGAAAATGGATGGAGTTAATTTATGATTACGATTTTGACATCGACTACTTATTGGGTAAGGAGAATCGAGTGGCGAATGCCTTAAGCTATAGACATCACATAACATCTATGGTATCCATACATTTAGGTTTTAGGAATCAAGTATTTCCCAACTCATTAGGGGATGAGTATTATAAGTAATTAAATTGGCCACTCTCAGTCAACCCTCTTGATCTAAGGTATGATGGGTTTTGTTTTGAACCAAATGGTTTACTCAAGTATAAGGGAAGAATGTATATTTTGAACTGTTGGGAATTGAGGAATACTGTACATAAAGAAGTTCACACCGCACCATATTCAAGACATCCTAGGCTAACAAAGCTTCTAGTAGATGTCAAACCACTATATTTATAGAAAGTACTGAAGAAAGATGCTACAAGACTTGTGTTAGGGTTTTTAGAATTCCAGAGGGTTAAAAAATAACATCAACACATGGTAGGACTCCTGTTTAATAATGAGATTTCAAAAAAGATATGGTAGATCATCAATATGGACTTTGTACAAGGTCTACCTATGTCTATAAATGATGTAGAGCATGGTGGGTTCACTTCAACTGCCGCCTCAACTTGACAAGGTCTACTCAAGATTTCACATCACCAAATGGCTCTAACTCTCCAAACCCTTCAACAAACTCATGGAACACTTTAGAATATGTGTAAATTACATGACTAACCCAACAAGGACTCCTACAATCTCATACTTTTCAAAACTTCAGTCTTTACCTTAACTGTCCCAATTTAACCTTCTTGTTCACACAAGGGTACAAACACCCAAATCGGCTTAATGGATTAAAAGGATTAAATATCTTAAACAAATCTTTAAAAACTTCATTTATGACCTGTAAATTCTCATTAAATAATTAGCCACACTCCCCCAAGGATATTTCTTCCAACACTAACCTCTAACCACCTCTTCTTGCACCAAAACACATCGTTTCAGCCTAGGGATTCCTCATACCATATGCAAAAAAATTTCATAATTTTTGAAACCTTGGGAAATCATAAAACACCTAAAAATAGAATTTCTCACAAATTTTTAAGGGTTTTCAATGGTGGAAACTAAAATATGTATTTTCCTTCAAAATTGGAACCTTATTTTCTGAATAGGGCTACTGGGAAGATTACCTTGTTAGACAAATAAAATGAACTTATCTTTTGGATTGGTAAGAATAAAAAATGTCTGATTATATATCCAACCATATGAGTTGTAGGTCCGTACTATTTCGTATATGACCGTACAACACAAATTACAGTCATATTTTGCAAGAAAACAATGAGTTTATTGATTCCAATTTGCATCCAAATGGACAACCTTGTGGTCGGCCATAAAAAGTCTTTTTAAACCTTTTATATCTTGTTTTTGATCAGTTACAAACCACCAACCAACTTCCAATACCCCTTGACTCTTCAACTTCCATTCTTGCATTTTTGCACTTTGACAACATCACAACTTTTGCAAGAATCTACAAAATTTGGCAAACCACCACTTATAAACTTAATAATGTCTCAAGACACCTTACAAACCTTTTAGATGGTCTTTAAGACCTTATGAAGTGACTCAAACACAACATAAAAGCAACTATTTACAAAAATGGCCTCATGGAGGCATAAAGTTCACTAGGTGCTCCTGAACCAATAAATAAGCATAATGTTATTTTGGTTGTGGTGGATAGGCTTACCAAAGTATCTCCTTTCATATAAGGAAATGTAATTGATGGTACACTAGTCATAGCTAGAAATTTTTTCCAAGAGGTGTTTAGATTACACAGAGTTCCTAAGAAGATCATTTCAAATAGAGATGCTTGTATGATGTCTAGGTTTTAGCAAGCCTTATTTTCTTTTGTACGGACTCAACTCAATACAAGTTCCACTTATCACCCTAACATATATGGTTAGATAAAGAGGGTTAATGAAGTCTTAGAAGAATTTTTAAGAGTATATTGCATGCATCGATATAACAAGTGGGAGGAATATCTTCAGCTTGTGGAATTTGCTTACAATAACTCTTACCATTATACAATCAAAATGACTTTTTTCAAGTTTTATATAGAAGGAAGTGAAAAATCCTATAATTTGGGATAAGATAGAAGATATGATTAGCCTTTGTCTAGATATGTTAGTAGAAATGGAAGAGCAAGTAAAACTAATCAAGAAAATATTAGCATAAGCTAATGACAGGCAAAAGAGATATGCTAATGCCACACATACTCCAAGATAGTTTTCAGTAGGGGACAAAGTCTTATTAAGAGTGAAACCCCATAAGAGCTCCATTAAGTTTGGAAAGTCATCTAAACTAGAACCTCTATTTGTGGGGCCATTTTAAATTCTTGAAGTAGTTAACTCGATTTCCTACTGAATTGCTTTGCCACCAACTCTTGCCCAAATTAGATAATGTTTTTAATGTTTCTTATTTCAAAAAGCACATAAGTGGGTTTGAACATGCCTTGGATTGGAATGCATTGCATGTGTAGGATCTAGGAGTGATAATGATAAATCCTCTCAAAGTGCTTGAAATGTGTAGGTTCCACATGCACAACATGGAGGTTTTGCAGTGCAAGGTCCAGTGGGACCAATATTTTGAAGAAAATGCTACTTGGGAGGATTTTGATGAGATCCATAAAAAGTTTCCTCATTTGTTTTCTTGATATTTATGGTTGTTAAAAAGATTAATTTATAATTTCATTTTTGATACTATGCTTTTTAAATTTTATATACTGCAATCATCGAGGACAATGATTCTTCAGGGGGAATATGTTATATCCCCAAATTTTGTTTAGTATTTCATTCCAATTCTGAAAAGTTTTTACTTTTAACTTTCATGCTATTAAGGTAGAATTATTATGAATTTGGATGAATCATCATTAATGACATGTTATGATGTCAATTTAGTTTCCAATATGTTTTGAACTCGCAATGGAAGACCTAGATTAAATTGTTCATTTTACGATGAATTTGAAATGCAAGAATATTTTATTATGAAATATGACTTTATGTATGAAAGTGGTCTAATCACGTGTTTGAGTGTTTAAATGATATCTAGTCTGAGAGTATCATCTAGGATAGGAATATATATTGAGAGAAAATTTATCGATGTCATCTTGAGACCTTCACACACACACACACACTTAAGTTGCAATGGTCAAGTGCAAGTCTCACAATTAGTTTGTGATAGGTCAATTTGATTTTGTAAGTTATATTTGTTAAACCCTAGTGTGTGACCTTGTGTTGGTCTTTTGTTTTGTGGTAATATCTTTTCCATTATTAGGTAAAACTATAGAGACCTTATCACCTTTTCAACAAAATATTATATGTACACATATATGTTATAAGCGTAAATAGATTTATACATATATGTATATGCATAAAGGAATACATCTATCGATATATGTATATATAAATAAATGTGACTTTAAATTACAAATAAATATATATAAATACATATATACATACGCAAGAGAAATTCGTAAATGTATATATGTATGTATATATTCATATATTTGTGTAGGTATACAATTTAATATAAATTATTTCTTTTCGAATATATCGAATTTGTTATTTAAAATACATACATATAAATTTATATATATTATCATTTATTAAACTAGAAATAAAACATTTATGAATTGTTTTTTAAATCCTTTAGCAAACACCACATAGTGGCAAGAAGATTTGATAACCACCTCATAGTGGTAATAAAGGGGATGGTTAATACCACATAGGTGGTAGCTGGAGAGGAGGGACGACCACCATGAAAGGTGGTGCACCCTACTCATGTGGGAGTGTGGTTAGCTCTTGCATGCCCTACTCACAAGGAGTATGGGTAATCAAACAATATAAATGCCCTCCATCTTGGTACATGTGGTCTTTGACTTGGTCAAGCCACTTTTTCAATGCCTTTAAAACTATTTTGTTAAGTCTATTACATGGGATTTTTATATGCAATATTTTTTATTTTAGTGGTTTGTTTCCAAATTGATTCCATTATTCCTTCCTATTTTGCTGGAGAGATAACAAGGAGGAAACATTATTTTGTTTGTTATATAAAACAAAATTTGAATAATATCTCCACAATATCTCATGCTTTATTTTTGATTAATTAGGGATGCATGCCTTCTTTCATGGTGGAAGTAGTTAGTGTTAGTGTAGGTTTTTATTTTCCTAGTTGGGTTTATTATTTTCCCTTTTCCTAGGTTTTTCCTACACTTTAATTAAGCTTGTTTAGGTTAATAAAGCATGTTTGCTTAAGACAAGTGGGTATTGAGGTGTCGATATGCTATGAGGAGGTGGATTTACTACGTTTAGACCATCATGGTGGTCTCTCCTCATTGGTCGGTATTGCCACCTCCACCCCTCTCTTGAGTCTATATAAACATGCTACCTTGTATTTTGATATAGTTGGAGATAGTAACCTGATGCTATTTTGCCTTGGAGCACTTCACATCAGTTTTCTCTTGGTATCACTGTTATGCTATTTATTTCATTTGCATTTACAGTTTATTTGATCTACCTCTTTCAATTCAATTCTGGGTTGTAATCTGTTTCTCAGATTTTAACATGGTATTAGAGCCTATTTTGAAAGATTAGATTATTGTAGAGATCTTGTAAAATCTTGTTGTGTTTTATTTTTCATTTTGCATGATCTGAAAAACTAGCAAAGGTTTATGAAGATCCGGTAATATTGTTTTACATATGTGTTTTTTTTGTAAAACAAGGTTTTTGAAGCTTAGATTTGTGCAAGAACTTTCAAATAGTGTGTTTTCGAGCCTAACAAACCTTTCCTTTGTGTTTGGAAGGCCCCAAAACCTCTATTTTCATATAAAGTGTGTGCAGATCAGATACCAAAAGCTTTACATGTCATTTTTCCTTGTTAAAGGCATTTTTTTAACACTGTGGCCCCATCTTTAGAAAGTGATAAAGAAAAACGCTTTCTGGGTTTGTTTCACTACTAAAAAAAACCATCTGGATCATTGCCATATTTTTTATTCATTCAACATATATTTTTTAAAATCATGTCAGAAAGCTTCAGCCAAACCCCTCACCATTGCAGTTTTCATTTTTGCATTTGATCTTCAAATGCGGTTTTCTCAGTCATATAGAGGTATTTTTCAGTGCAATTTTTTTTTGAAATGGGGTATTTTTTTGTGCTCTTTGTAGTGGTGCAATCAATGATTTCTTATAAGTTACCAATGTTCCATAAATTAAGTTTTATCAACAGATCTGAAGGGCAGTCCCCGTTTTATGAACTTCAAACCACTATAACTTTCACATATGATCTCGGATTCAGGTATTTTTTTTGCAAGTGTATATTTTTTCAAGTAGATTACATTGGTGTTGTTTTGATGCTCATATTCTGAGATATTATTTTTGCCTTCAGTATTTGTGTCCATTTTTTGGACTTTGTAAAACTCTGAAAAATAACTCCAGCATTGTAAATGCACTTAATTATAAAGTGCCACCTTATAATATCCGGGGAGGGTGATTTTTGATATAGTACAAAGGGGGGGTGGTCCAGTGTGTTCTCTCTAAGTTTTTTGTCTCTCTTTCCTGCACAAGCAATCTTACTTTCTGCATTGAAATGGATGAAAATACAATACCAATACTCACACCTTACAACTACTATGAGTGGAAATAAAAAATTACAATCTATCTTAAGAAGTTGGGGTTGTTTAGAGTAACTATGGGACTTGAAACTGAACCAACACTAATTGCAGAAAAAAGCCAAAATGGTTTAACAAATGTGATGAAGCTTATGGTACTCTATGTATGTCTGTAGCTTTTGATCTTCTTTTTCATGTTTAATCTTCTACAACTCCAAATGATGTATGGACAACATTAGAAGGGTTGTTTGGTAAACAAGATGAGTTAAGGGGTCACCAATTGGAGAATGAGCTAATAGGGAGAAACCCATGGAATTTTAATACAATTCAGGACTTCTTCACAAAACTAAAGGTTGTAAGATTGCAATTGAAGGCATGTGGGATAGATAAGAAAGATTTACAATTGATTCTAAGCATTATTTCCAAACTTGGTCCAAACTATTAAGTTTTTGTGTCTACTTTCTATGCTACAAATAGTGCCTTAGGAACCAGCTTTAAAATGCATTCTCTTGATGATTTTGCAAAAGAACTCACACAAGAACAAGATAAGCTGATTCAAATGAGCACAATTAAGCCCTCTAAATATCAAGCCTTGGTTGCCAACCAAGATACAAAAGATCAAAATGGGCTTTCTAAGCAAGAAAAGAAATAAAAGAACCAAGGATAAAAGAAGCAAGAACATAAACTAGTTACTTCAAAAGCAACTAATGATGCATCTTCTTCAAAGGGTGACAAGCCCAAGAAGGAGAAAACTAAGTGTTCCTATTGTAAGAAGCCTGGTCATGATGAACATAAATGTCTAAAGAAGCAAATTGATCATTTGACTCATCTTCTAGAAAAGAACAACATCAAGGTGCCTGATTCTGTCAGACCAAGTTCATCTCAGGAATCTTCAAAGGACACAAGTAAGGGGAAAGGAAAGGGCAAGGCCCTAGTTGTTGTTGCTTCCCAGCCTAATTCCTGGATTATCGACTCAGGTGCTTCACACCACATGGCTTCATCAAAGGATAGTTTTTTCTCCTTGGAGTCATGTTCTATGCCATCTATTCTATTGGGTGATGACACTCCCGCTGAAGTGCATGGGAGAGGGTTTGTTGACATGGGTGAAGGAACATTTAAGGATGTCCTTTGTGTTCTATCTTTGTCAACTAATCTCCTATATATCTATCAGATCACTCACACTGGCTCTGGCAAGCAGGTTGAGTTCACTTTAGACACAGTGGTAGTTAGTGAGATGCATAATGGGTCTACAATTGCAGTGGGAAAGGTAGATCATTAGTCCAGACTGTATCACTTTTCTCACTTTGTTCCTGATTCTCCTTCAGTTGCATTGCTTATTCACTCAGATGAGGTGAGTCATTTGTGGCATCAGCGGTTTGGCCACTTGAACTATCGCTACTTGCAGCAGCTCAGTCATCATGACATGGTTATAGGGTTGCCTTCTATTCAATTTATTGATAGAATTTGTCAAGGATGCATTCTTGGCAAGCACCCTGAAGAAAAATTTGATGAAGGCAAAGCATGGAGAGCCACACAGCTTTTGGAGCTAGTTCACAGTGATTTAGTAGGACCATTTCCAAATCCTTCTTTCAGCAAGGCCAAATATGTCTTGACATTCATTGATGATCTTTCTTGACACACCTTTGTATATTTTCTCAAACAAAATTCTAAGGTCTTTGAGTCTTTTTAGGAATTTAAAGCCTTTGCAAAGAAGCAATAGGGAAAACCATCAAGGTTCTGTGCACTGATAATGGGGGGGAATATGTTAACCAGAGGTTTGAGCAGTTTTGTATCTCATAAGGCATTGATATTCAACACACAGTTCCCTACACTCCAAAACAAAATGGAGTTGCTAAACATAAGAATCGGTCCTTGAAGGAAATGGCTAATTGTATTATCCACTCCAGATCATTGGCACCTCAGTATTAGGCAGATGCAATCAATTGTGCATGTTATATCCAGAATCGAGTTCCTCATCAAGCTGTGAAGGGGTAACTCCTTTTCAAGCTTGGATTGGTCGGAAACCCATAGTCAAACACTTCTGAGTGTTTGGGTCTTCTACATGTGGTGCAGGAGCACCCTTTCAAGCTCTCCCTCCTTCTTGTTTTGTTGGTGTTATGCTTCTTATGAAGCCATTGTACATGAATAAGAGCCATGAGCTCATGTGTGTTAGACTAGGTCCTAGTTGTAGGTCCTTAGTGTTTGTTGTGATTTCTTGTGCAGGAGAGGTTGAGTGTGCTTGGAGTGTGTGTTAGGCCTTATTGGCATGTTGATGTCCTTAGGATAGCCCAAAATAGGCCTAGGAGTCATGAAAAGCAACAATGGCAAAGTTGCTCAAAAGATGCAAAAGTTGCATGACAACTTTTAAAACTTGTCAAGCAACTTTTCCACCCAAAATGGTCATAAACCTTTGTTGTCCATGGAGAGCCCTAATTGTGGCACACAAATCAAGGTAAAGGTGGTATAATTATTTGCAAACCCTAAATCAGTGGGTTGGATGTCATATATTGTACGGCCTAAGCAAAAAGACCAGTCTGAGATTGTAAAACTGTTACTAGTCGGTTTGAATGAAACAACCAAGCAAGTTAATGGATTGAGAAACATCCAATACTATGTGGATTTTTTTTCATGGTGTAAATAATTTCATTTCAAGCAATTAGCTTAGGTTTTTACTTGCAGATTGAGTGTGTTTGTAAATAGTTTGTAAACTGTCTTCTTACTGTCCAGTTTTGGACAGGATTGTGTAAATGACTGCATAACTCCATTCCCCATTATGGAACCACCATGAAACCATGGGGAATGAGAGTGCAGACCTTGTACCATACTACAAAACAAGCAAGGCCCTTAAAAATGTAGGAAGGCCAAGAAAAGACCCACTCCTAGGTGAGACTGGATAGTGCCTAGTTAGGAGAGGTTAGATTGCAGAGGTCTTGGAGAGCAAGGTTGGATAGAGGAGAGTACATCCTTTGGAGGAGGTGTAGAGTAGTGTTAGAAGAATCATTGGTGTGAAGGAGGAGCCTCCTCCAATCCAAACAAGGTGGATAACACACAAAACACTCACTGTGACCCAGGTAGACCACTAAACCCTCACAAAACCCTTAAAAACCCCAAAATTCACCCTAGGCACTGTACGGCCACTTGGAGGCCCAAAACCTATAAAATCCTTGAGCCCTTGCCAATTGAATGGCAGTCCATTTTGGGAGTTAGGGTTGTTTGTGCATCATTTGTGAGAGGAAGCCCTAGAAGACCAGTTAGGAGGCCTAATTGGTCCTAATCCTTGTAGCCCTATTTTGTAACCAAAAATACAAAACAGTGAAATCAATAGGAAGGTTGAAGGTAGAAACTTCTTGGGGGCACATGGAGGGATGCAAAACATGGTTTAAGACCTGATTTAACCTTGCTAAGACCTAGGAAAGTGTGGAACAAGATTAGCCACCCTTAATAGCCATAGTAAGGGGTTTTGAGTCTCATGAGTAGGTGAGACCTTAGGAGCAGCATTGCAACTCATTGGTGGGTGGATTGGGAATGGTCAATGGATTCCTCAAGCAAAGGGAAGTCATAGAGACCCTAGGGTGTGCAGAGAACACCAAGTGATCCAAGGAAAGGATCTAGGAGCATAGACTAGGCTAGTCTATCCCATACCCCATCCCATTAGATTGGTATCAGAGCCAAGTTAAAGACTTGGAGGACTGTGTATGTCTCTATATACTGGTGAATCAGTAGGGGAGAGAAGAATGGTTACTAATGCAGAGCTAGCTAGAGAAGTAGAAGAGTAGAAGGAGAAGAATAGACTCCTTGAAGCAGCTATGAGTGAGATAAGGGATAAACTACAGGAAGTGGTGGATCAGAGGACACATGAACCTTGGGATGAAGACACCAAGGGTAAAGGCAAGAGAACTATAGACATAGATGACATAATCCTTGAACCAGATTCCTTGTTCAATGAAGAACCTTTTGTGAAGGCTATTAAGGCTTTGAACACCAAAGCTTTTGAAGGATTGCCGCATTTCAGTGGAAGAATGGACATAGACACTGTTATGGAATGGATTGAGGGCATGGAAAACCACTTTGAGTGTGAAGGAGTGACAGAGGCTCAGAAGGTTAAATTTGCCAAATCAAGATTAAGGGGAGCAGCTTTGACATGGTGGAAGTACCAGCAAGAAGAAAGGGTTAGCATGGGGAAGCTACCTATTGGAAATTGGAAAGCCATGGTGTGTAAGATTAAGGAGAACTACTTACCAGAGTATTATGAAGTCCAACTTCATAAGAAGAGACAAGGATTGAAGAAAAAAGATCTTGATGTAACCTCCTACACCAAAGAGTTTCAAAAGCTATGTCTTAGATCTAAAGTTCAAGAAGATGAATCTATTAAGGTGGCGAGGTATCTAAGCGGCCTAAAGTGGAACATTCAAGAGGAGATAAGCCTATGGACTCCTACTACTATTTATAAATGTCATCAATTTGCTGTCAGGGTAGAAGAGAGGAACAAAAGGAAAGGAGACTCCAATAACAGGGGTAGAGGCAGAGGTAGAGAACAAGTGAATCACTGAGGTGGTTACCAAAGCAAGACAAATGAGAAGAGGAACCAAGGAGAAGCCAAGTTGACTGAGCATGGTAGTGAAACCAATCTCAGAGGAGGACATTCCAGAGGAAGAGGTGCACAAGGTGGTCCAAATAGGGGTAGAGTTACCGGCATAGGTAACTCCTATTTTGCAACTATGAAATGTTACAATTGTGGACAATTGGGACACCTAGCATATAGATGCCTTGACAAGCCTACCACATCAAACAGTGGAAAGAGGGTTGTTTATGGACAAGAAGACTCTTC
Source organism: Cryptomeria japonica (assembly GCF_030272615.1). NCBI lineage: Eukaryota > Viridiplantae > Streptophyta > Pinopsida > Cupressales > Cupressaceae > Cryptomeria > Cryptomeria japonica. Next base: position 126,077,345 of record NC_081413.1, on the reverse strand, counting down.
AAGCAGCAAGACACTAGATGTGGACCAAATTGAATCAAAAGTTGTTGAGAATCTGATGTTCAATAGGATTTTGATCAGATAGCCGGTTAAGGAGGAACCCAAATATAGGAAAGCATTGTTTAGGGTGAGATGCAAAGTTCTTGGTAAAGTGTGCTAGGTGATAGTTGATACAGGCTCAACTGACAACATCATCTCAAAAGAGGCAGTTAGGAAGTTGAAACTCACAAGAATACCCCACACCAATCCGTACAAGGTGACTTGGTTGAACAAAGGACAGAGTGTGCTAGTCAATGAACAGACTTGGGTAGAGTTTTCTATTGGAGGATATAAGGATAAGATCCTTTGTGATGTGTTACCTATGGATGCATGTCACTTCTTGCTAGGAAGACCCTGGCAATTTGATAGGAAGGTGATATATGATGGAGAGGAGAACTCCATATCATTTAAGAAGGACAACAAGACCTTCAAGATTCAGTCTTTGACAGAGGATGAAGAGGGAACTTCAAAAACACCTAGTGTTTTAATGGCTACTGGTAAAGAGTTCTTAAATTTGCTACATGAGGAGGAGATAGTGAAGTGTGCCATCTTTGTGAAACCAAAGGAGGAAGCAGACCAGTTGCAGGCAGAAATATCCAAGGAGGTGAAGCAAATGTTGCAAGAGTATAAGGATATAGTGAGTGATGGAACACCTGCAACACTCCCACTTAGAAGGTCTATAAGCCATCAAATAGACTTTGTTCCTGGTGCATCTTTACCTAACAAGGCTGCATATAAGCTCACACCTAATCAGAATAAGGAAGTAGCAAGGCAAGTGTAGGAGTTATTGGAACAAGGACTGATTAAGAAGAGTATCAGCCCATGTGCAGTCTCGGTAGTGCTAGCATAAAAAAAAAGAGGTAAGTGGAGACTATGCACTGACTCAAGAGCAATCAATAGGATTACCATAAGGTATAGGTTTCCTATTCCTAGAATAGAGGATCTAATGGACTGTTTAGGAGGGGCTATGTATTTTACCAAGCTAGACCTTAAAAGTGGCTATCACCAGATAAGAATTAAGGAGGGTGATGAGTGGAAGACTACTTTTAAAACCACAGATGGATTGTATGAGTGGCTTGTGATGCCATTTGGGATTACTAATTCTCCAAGCACCTTCATGAGGTTGATGAATGAGGTGTTAAAAGACTTCACAGGTAGATTTGTGGTAGTGTACCTAGATGACATTCTCATCTATAGCAGAACCAAGGAAGAACACCTTGAGCATTTGAGGTTAGTTTTAGAGAGGTTGCATGTGGAGCAGTTATCCATCAACCTTGAGAAGTGTGACTTCTTGAAGTAAGAGCTGGTTTACTTAGGATTTGTGGTGTCTAAAGGAACCTTGAAGATGGATCCAAGCAAAGTGGAGGCAATCTTGAATTGGCCTGCACCTAAAACAGGGACTGAAGTAAGAAGTTTCCATGGATTAGCTCAATTCTATAGGAAATTTGTGAGGAACTTCAGTGGCATATGTGCACTAGTCCTTGACACCATTAAAGGAGGTCTTAAAACTAAGTTTGAATGGACTGAGTAGGCAGACAAAGTATTTCAAATGTTGAAGCAAGAAGTAGCCACAAAACCTATCCTTCTCCTACCTACGTTTGATAAGCTATTCACTTTGGAGTGTGATGCAAGTGGAATTGCAGTAGGTGGTGTATTGAGTCAAGAGGGAAGACTTGTGGCATTTTTCAGTGAGAAGCTTAATGAGGCAAAGAAGAAGTACTCAACTTATGACCTAGAGTTGTATGCATTAGTGCAGTCTCTAAAGAAATGGAGGCATTACCTACTCCCAAAAGAATTTGTAGTGTTCACAGACAACTAGGCATTGAGTTACATAAACACTCAAGAGAAGCTCAGCAATAGGCATCTGAAATGGATGGAATACCTCCAATCCTTCACCTTCACCATCAAGCATAAGAAGGGGCAGCTTAATAAGGTGGAAGATGCATTAAGCAGGAAGTTGTTGACAGTTCAAGAACTACAGTTGTAGAGCATAGGAATAGAAGGTTTCAAAGACCTCTATGAAGGAGATGAAGACTTCTCAACAACTTACAAGGTTTGCAAAGAGTTTGAGACCCATTTCCATGGTGACTATGTAGATTACACTCTCCAAAATGGTTTCTTGTTCAAGGGTAGCCAGTTGTGTGTACCTAGGGGATCCATGAGGGAGAACCTCATGCAAGAGAAACATAATGGCAGTTTAAGTGGACACTTTGGAGTCAACAAAATATTGGACTTAGTACAGAGGTACAACTATTGGCCAAAGTTGCCAAGGGATGTGAAAATATATGTAGAACAATGTGGTGTATGCCAAAGAGCCAAAGGTGGATCAAGCAATGCCCATTTATATCAACCATTACTGGTCCCTAACAGACCTTGGGAATGTATAAGCATGGACTTTGTAGTAGGACTTCCCAAGACTAAAATAGGTATGGATAACATCTATGTGATAGTAGATAAATTTTCCAAGATGAGTCATTTTATTCCATGTAAGACTACACATGATGCAAGCTATGTTGTACATCTCTTCTTCAAAGAGATTGTTAGGATTCATGGACTCACTTTAAGCATTGTTTCAGATAGGGACAACAAGTTCATGGGTCATTTTTGGCAAACATTAAGGAGGAGACTAGGAACCAACTTGTCATTTAGCTCAGCTTACCATCCACAAACAGATGGTCAGACTGAAGTCATCAATAGGGTGTCAGGCAACTTGTTGAGGTGTTTAAATAAGGAGTATGGCTAAACATGGGACCTAATCATTTCTCAAGAAAAGTATGCAGATAATGACAGTGTGAATAGAACCACTGGTAGAAGTCCTTTTGAGGTTGTCTATGGCAGACATCCAAGAGGAGTATGTGAGTTGAGAGACCTTGGTAGTTTGGAAATGAAGAGTGGGCAAGAAAAAGACTTCACTCAAACCATCAAGGAAGTTCAAGAGCAGGTTAAGAAGGCCATCCTTGAATCCACTCAAAAACTAAAAGCCAAAGTGGTTCAGTTCAAGGTGGGTGACTATGTGATGGTCCATTTGAGCAAAGCTAGGATGCAAGGTGGTAAGCCTACCAAACTGCAGATGAGAAGGGTAGGACCTTGTAGAATCCTGTCGCAATATGGTAAGAATGCCTACAAAGTTGACCTGCCTCCAAATTTAGCTATATCACTAGTCTTTAATGTAGCTGACCTGATCATGTACAAGGGTGAGATAGTAGGGCAGACTGAGAACCAAGCCAAGGTACTGCAGGACCTTGATGTTAATGTCTTACCACAGGTGAGGAAACCTATAGTAGAGGGGATCTTGGAATCAAGAGTGAAGAAGTCTACTAGACACCAAGTCTACATGGAGCACTTAGTGAAATGGGTAGATCAACCAGTTTCTGAAGCTACATGGGTGGAGGAGAGCAAGTTCAAGACACTTGGAATAGACCCAGCTCTCATCCCTTCTTCTTTTTCTTAGCTATGTGTAGAGGGGGGAGTATGGTGTAGGAGAACCCTTTCAAGCTCTCCCTCCTTCTTTTTTTGTTGGTGTTATGCTTCTTATGAAGCCATTGTACATGAATAGGAGCCATGAGCTCATGTGTGTTAGACTAGGTCCTAGTTGTAGGTCCTTAGTGTTCGTTGTGATTTCTTGTGCAGGAGAGGTTGAGTGTGACTAGAGTGTGTGTTAGGCCTTATTGGAATTTTGATGTCCTTAGGATAGCCCAAAATAGGCCTAGGAGTCATGAAAAGCAACAATGGCAAAGTTGCTCAAAAGATGCAAAAGTTGCATGACAACTTTTAAAAGTTGTCAAGCAACTTTTCCACCCAAAATGGTCATAGACCCTTGTTGTGCATGGAGAACCCTAATTGTGGCACATCAACCAAGGAAAAGGTGGTATAAGTATTTGCAAACCCTAAATCAGTGGGTTGGATGTCAGATATTGTACGACCTAAGCAAAAAAACTAGTCTGAGACTGTAAAACTGTTACCAGTCGGTTTGAATGAAACAACCAAGCAAGTTAATGGATTGAGAAATGTCCAAAACTATGTGGAATTTTTTTCATGGTGTAAATAATTTCATTTCAAGAAATTATCTTAGGTTTTTACTTGTAGATTGAGTGTGTTTGTAAATAGTTTGTAAACTGTCTTCTTATTGTCCAGTTTTGAACAGGATTGTGTAAATGACTGCATAACTCCATTCCTCATTGTGGAACCACCATGAAACCATGGGGAATGAGAGTTCAGACCTTGTACCATACTACAAAACAAGTAGGGCCCTTAAAATTATAGGAAGGCCAAGCAAAGACCCACTCCTAGGCAAGACTGGATAGTGCCCGGTTAGGAGAGGTTAGATTGTAGAGGTCTTGGAGAGCAAGGTTGGACAGAGGAGAGTATATCCTTTGGAGGAGGTGTAGAGGAGTGTTAGAAGAATCATTGGTGTGAATTAGGATCCTCCACCAGTCCAAACAAGGTAGCTAACACATAAAACACTCACTGTGACCCAGGTAGACCACTAAATCCTCACAAAACCCTTAAAAACCCCAAAATTTGCCCTAGGCACTGTACAGCCACTTGGAGGCCCAAAACCTAGAAAATCCTTGAGCCCTTGCCAATTGAATGGTAGTCCATTTTGGGAGTTAGGGTTTTTTGTGCATCATTTGTGAGAGGGAGCCCTAGAAGACCGGTTAGGAGGCCTAATTGGTCCTAATCCTTGTAGCCCTGTTTTGTAACCAAAAATACAAAACAATGAAATCGGTAGGAAGGTTGAAGGTAGAAACTTCTTGGGGGCACATGGAGGGATGAAAAAAATGGTTTAAGACCTGATTTAACCTTGCTAAGACTTGGGAAAGTGTGGAACAAGATTAGCCCTTATTAGCCATAGTAAGGGGTTTTGAGTCTCATGAGTAGGTGAGACCTTAGGAGCAGCATTGCAACTCATTGGTGGGTGGATTGGGCATGGTCAGGGGATTCCTTAAGAAGAGGGAAGTCCTAGAGACCCTAGGGTGTGTAGAGAACACCAGGAGATCCAAGGAAACGATCCAGGAGCATAGACTAGTCTAGTCTATCCCATACCCCATCCCATCAGCATGGCCCCACATTCCAGTAGAAAAATACAAGGCTATGGATCCATAGAGAAAGCCTTGCATATTTCTTGGTTATTCAGATGGTGTTAAAGCCTACAAGCTTCTCCATCCTACCACACATGAGCTTTTCATTGAGAGGAGTGTTCATTTTGAGGATGATACTTCCAGTTCTTCATCTTTCATTCCGATGGAGACATTGCAGCTTCATGATGATTGTTCTTCTAAGGATTTTAATCCTCCTGATCCTTCCAAGGAGTCTTCTTCCTCCACTTTAGATGATGATGGAAAGGATTCATCTTCCTCTTCTTTTAGTCATCCTTCAAAGGGTGATGATTCTCCTCCATATTCTCCTCATTCTCCAGCTACTGGGCCTCTTTGTTCTTGTCAAACATTGGAGTCAGCAGGTGATTGGGTTGATGATCCTTCAAATGAGAGAAGAACAAGGTCATAATTTGAGCATGCTCCACATCTCTTCTTTGCTACAACTTCCAATCCACAGACCTTTCAAGAAGCTTTAGGTGTCCCCAAGTGGGATGCAACTATGCAGGAGGAGTTCAATTCCTTGGAGAGGAACCATACTTGGGATTTAGTCCCTCTTCCTAAGGGAAGGAAACTTGTTCGGTGCAAGTGGATCTATTGAACAAATTTTTTTGCAGATGGGTTGGTTGATAAGTATAAGGTTCACTTGGTTGCCAAAGGATTCTCCTAGGTTGTTGGGATTGACTACTCTGAGACTTTTGCACCAGTTGCCAAGATGAATTCCATTTGACTTGTCCTTGCTATTGTTGGGAAGTTCATTAGATGGATGTGAAGAGTGCTTTTCTTCATGATGACCTTCAGGAGGAGATATATATGGAGCAGCGACAGGGGGTTTGTCCAAGATCCTTCACTTGTTTATCACCTTTAGAGGTCTCTCTATGGCCTTAAATAGGCCCCTCGTGCCTGGTATGCCAAGATGGACTCCATCCTTCTGTCAGTTGGGTTCACTCGGTGCCATTCTGATCCAAACATCTACATTTTGCAGAAGGATGATACTCTCACCTTCTTTGTTCTCTATGTTGATGACTTGTTGATCACTGGGAGTCACTCATCCCGTATCAAGGCAGTCAAAACTGCCCTTCATGATTGCTTCTTGATGTCTAACTTAGGCCTACTCCACTACTTCTTAGGGATTGAGATCACTCTGTCTCCTTCCAGTATCTTCATTGGACAACCTAAGTATGCTTTGGATATGCTCTTGAGATTTTGCATGGCTGACTGTAAGCCCGCACCAACTCCATTTCTGTTAGGAGTCAAACTTGAGGCTTCTTGTTCTTCACCCTTGGTGGATGCTACCTTGTATCATCAATTAGTTGGAAGCCTCATATATTTGACTCACATGAGGCCTAATATTTCATATACAGTGGGCTTGGTCTCCAGGTTCATGCAGGAGCTACATGAGATGCATTGGAAAGCAACTAAGTGGATTCTTCACTATGTACAAGGTACTCATAGTTATGGGATTCATTATACAACAGGCATGGATATTGAATTGGTGGGATATATAGATTAAGATTGGGCAGGTGATTCTCAAGATCACAAGTCCACTTTAGGGTATTGCTTCTCTCTTGGTTCTGGTCCAGTTTCTTGGTCGAGAAAGAAACAATTTTCTATTGCTCTTTCATCTACTGAGGTTGAGTATCGAGGAGTAGTTAATGCTGCTATTGAGGCCATTTGGCTTCAAAACATTCTCACTGAGTTTGGCATTTCCATTTGAAATCCTACAGTCATCTTTTGTGACAACCAGAGTGCTATTCAGATTTCTCACAATCCGGTCCATCATCAACGGACCAAGCACATTGAGATTCACATGCACTATATTCAAGAGCTGATTCATGAGTAGGTTCTTGATCTTCAGTACTGTCTAACATCAGATCAAACTGTAGACATCTTAACCAAACCCTTCATTGAAAAAATTTCATTCATTTGAGATCTTTGATTGGGGTGCGACAGGTGTTCTCTTTTGTTGGGGGGCTTCTTAGTTCCTTCTCTCTCTCTCTCTCTCTCTCTCTCTCTCTCTATTCTAGGGGGAGTGTACTCTCCTTTGTTGGGGGGAGCTTCTTCTTTGTTGGGGGGGAGGACTATGTACATGGGTACCTCATTAGGCTTCATTTGTTGGGACCCATATTTTCACCCACCTAAGATATGCTTAAGGGGGGGTGTTAGTGTAGGTTTTTATTTTCCTAGTTGGGTTTATTATTTTCCCTTTTCCTAGGTTTTTCCTACACTTTAATTAAGCTTTCTTAGGTTAATAAAGAATGTTTACTTAAGACAAGTGGGTATTGAGGTGTTGGCATGCTATGAGGAGGTGCATTTACTATGTTTAGACCATCATGGTGGTCTCTCCTCATTGGCCGGTATTTCCACCTCCACCCCTCTCTTGAGTCTATATAAACATGCTCCCTTGCTTGTATTTTGATATAGTTGGAGATAGTAATTTGATGCTATTTTTCCTTGGAGCACTTCACATCATTTTTCTCTCGGTATCATTGTTATGCTATTTATTTCATTTGCATTTACAGTTTATTTGATCTATCTTTTTCAATTTAATTTTGGGTTGTAATCTGTTTCTTAGATTTTAACAGTTAGGCATTCAATAGCTTATTAATTTCTTCCTTGCTTATAATTTCAAGGGATTTTGGATCAAGAGGGCACTTACTTTGTGCCTAGGGGCAAAATTTAGGAAAAGGAGAATAATTATTGTTTTGCAAGAGAAAATAGTTATCTAGGTGTTCTCTCATTCGTAGTAAGGATAGAGGATATATTTTTGCATTTGTCTTGTCTAATTGAGAAGTTTGGGAGGGATGTTGGAGGAGCTTACTTCGTGAAGGATTCAAAGGTGCATCTTCTCCTATCTCAAGTTTTTGCTAAACATTATCTAGGCACGTACATTCATCTCTTGGAAGACTATTTTTTCATTATTTCTATTGGTAGAGTAATAAACATAGTATGCTTAAGAAATACAGATTTACTGGGAGTTCTTGTAGCATGATAATATAGAGAAGCTATTTGGTTTAGTTATTATCATTAAATATGGTAGTTCGTTATGAAATGGAATCGCAAATGAATGTTCCTTTTCATGTGTGCCCCCAAGCCCTGCATTATTTGTGTATTCTCTATTTTTAAAATGAATACTATTGTTTTTATTATTGAACTTAGTTTGAGTGTCATGATAGTATGTTGATTTAGTGGAAATATATTTATATACAACTATATTCTTGGATAATAACAATTCTTTTTATTAGACCAAGGTATTACAAGAAAGATAAACTGGGGATTAAAATAAAATAAACAAAAGATAAGCTACCTTATTTTACTTGATATATCATATGTTAGTATGTAATATTTTGAAAACACTTTGTATGGACTAGGGTGGTAGATCTAGAACCCAGTTTGCAGAAGAAAGGAGGGTGTCCAATTTAGATAAGTACTTAAAGTCCATATTTAGTTTGAGATTATTTGTGATTTAACTAGAGAGTCAAAACTTTCTAAACCCTAGGATGAGAGTAGTCTCTAAGTTGAGTAAGAGGTGAGAGAACTTATGATTATTTTTAAAAATAAAACTTTGTCAAAAGTATCATATTTGTCATTGCATGCGACTAGTCAGTTCACAAGTGTTGTCAAAACATAGTCCTTCCAAATTGGTCATTCTTAGTTCCAAGATAGCCTAAAGTAGTATGGGATCGGAATGAGATATGTGGCACATGACACTAGTACTCAGATGGCTCAAGATAGGTCCCCTTATCTATATTCTTCATGAAGGGTAGGACCACTTACAGTAGGAAGGTGTGTGGGATACCATTGGTCTATGGTTGGAGGAATTATGCTAGGATGAGAGTAGTCTCCAAGTCGAGTAAGAGGTGAGTGAACTTATGACTATTTTGAAAAATAAAACTTTGGCCTAAGTATCATATTTATCACTACATGCAACTAATTATCAATTCACAAGTGTTGTCAAAACATAGTTCTTCCAGATTGGTCATGCTTAGTTAGAAGATAGTCGAAAGTAGTATGGGATCATAATGAGATATGTGCCACACAACACCAGTACTTAGATGGCTCGAGATAGGTGCTCTTGTCTATATTCTTCATGAAGGGTAGGACCACTTCCAGTAGGAAGGTGTGTGGGAGACTGTTGGTTTGTGGTTGGAGGAATTGCGCTTAGATGATGCTCTCCTTCTTGTAGTTGACTAATTGAGGCTTGCGAGGTAGATACAAAATTCCTAAGCGGGTAACTTTGGTAATCTTTGTTTATGCTATATAATGTATTAAGATTTTAATGCAATGAAAATAAATGTTTATCTTTCATGTGAATGGATTTATGCATTCAATTAAATGATTGTTTAAAATAAAAGTGGATTTTTTTATGGTTTACTGTCTTTTGGTTTTTAACTTGTAAAAAATAAATTTAATTTATTTCTTTAGTGTTTAGTTTAGTGATCTCTAAATTTTTCAACTTAAACAACATAACTTGATAAAAAAAGTCCTCCCAAGGAGTAGTGAAAGTTGTTTTTGTTTATGTTGAATTTGAAATTCTCAATATTGTATATAATCTTAACAAGATTCAACCACAAAACCCCTAGATCTACAATGAAATCTAACACAACATCAATGAAGAACCATAAAATATGTATAATCATGAAATATATCTAATGATACCATTCACACATTCAATAGGTTTGATCTTCATTGTTCTCCTATCTCCATTGATCTTGATTTTAATATGTTTTTTCTCAAATTTTATGCTTGCACAAGAGCTCAATGGAAAATGGATGTGGTTGTGATGATGTAGCTTGATTACAAAGATTTAGGCTAAGATTTTGATAGAATGTAAGTATGCTTGAACTTTGGATCTCAAAATGAGGAGAGGAAGCACCTTTTTATAGAGGACATCCTAAAAATGGAGGGATAAGATTAAGAGATGAAAGGATAAATGTTCGACTAGGATTGAAGGGTAGGTAGAGAAAATAATAAAATAAAGGGAGGGTGGTTTGGGATAAATTAAGAGATGAAAGCCACTTATCATGGAAAGAAAAAGCTAAATTAATTAACTAAATAAATACAAATCTATTTAATTAATAGAAAGAGGCCACATAAATTAAATAAATAAAAAATTATTTAATTAATAGAGGAAAATGGGAACATTAAATAAATTAAAATATTTATTTAATTAGGTTAGGAAAATTTAAGGTGTCTACATTTTGTCCCTCTTTGAGACAATGTGGTTTATCATGTTGCTTCAAAGAAGATAGATTCACTAATACATAGGTTTTCCCAGGTAAGGATGGTAACATGCCTCCTCAAGAGATTGGGTGAAAAATCAACAATAGGGTTCAAACAATCTCTTGACAAGAGAGAGGATAGGATAAGCGTAAAAAAGGCAAAGACAAGTTTAGATAGATAAAAAATGGGCCATCAATAGGTCATAAGGGGATAACGGGAACCACAAAGGATGACCATGAGAAATTAAGGCTACAATGCCTATAAATAGGAGCTTGGGGAAAGGATCTCCTTATTTGCATCCATCACTTTCAAAGATCAAGGTCTAGAGCAGAGCAGAACAAGAGTGCAGAGAAGAGAAGCTATGGCAGAATTATTCAGGTTCGAGTGGGTATGATGATATGAGAGGCTAGAGGAGTACAAAGTGCTGGTAAGTGCATCTTTTCTTTCTTGTTTTTGTATATTTATTATGTCATAAATAGGTTCCAAAATTTAGGTATCAAAAAATGCACCAATATAGGGTATATGACACAATGGTGTGTATGTGTGTTGTAAAAACACGTATCTGGAAAAAGTGCATTTTTGTAATGTAAAATTATGTATATGAAATGCCAACACGTCTAGGGTCAGCAGTATCACACATATTTTTTTAGTATGTATATGTGATAGGAAACTACGTATGTGAATTCTTAGTGTGTTTATGGTAAATATCAACACCTATATGTTTGCAATGTAATATCAGGAGTGAAATAAGTTGCAAATGTGATAGAAAAATGCAAGAAATAGGATCGTCTATTAGATTGATAAAATTTGGCAATTGCCCTAGTAGGATAGGCTGAGTTATGTAGTGGATAAAGCTAAAGTATCAAATGGGATAAATAGATGTTGTTGATGAAGCTAATATAGCTTATAAACATTTCTAGGATAAAAGCAGATAAAATCTTAATATGATAAAGATGATAAAGGTAATGCTGATGTGATTTGCATTTTATGCTTGCAAGTTGATTTAGTGCCACTAGATTCTTGGGAGAGATTCCCATGCATGTAGAGTGTTACATACCACTTGTGCCCTAGATGTTTTATGTTATTTTTATGCAATGCTATTTGTGCTCAATACAATGGAATGATGATTTGCATCATAAATGTTGATGTTTTAATATTAATCATGATGGAATATGAGATTTTTTGCTTTTGTATTAAAATAATGCAATGATAGGGATGTGCCATGATTTCAAACAAACTACTTGATTTTGGTCAAGTGTGTACAGGAGATTGTCGTCCTTTGAGAAGGGAGGGAAAGTATCATTAGGTTGGGAGATAATGAAAGAAGAAATCATGCTATATATAACCCTATATGTAAGTAAGACCTATTATGTAACCTTGTTATCATCGGCCAATGAGAGTTAGGTAACCCTATTTTTGCCAGTATGAATGATTAGGGTTTAATTGTCCTAATAACAAAGTTAGTAATCTTCTCTTGTGACTAAAACTTTGTGAGAATATAATCCTTACTCCTTACATTTTTATATTTATGGAACGCTTTGGTGTTAAATATTTATCATTGTTATTAAAAATAAAACTCATTCACGCATATGTATAAATATATGTTTGAATATATTATATGCATACATGTATATATATGTAGGTATATGTACATACTCAAGGCTTGAGAGATACATACGTATACATATGTATATAGATAAGTATATGTATTGTATATATATTAACATATACTTACCACTTGAAGTGTATTTTTAAAATTATTAAGGCTAAGTATGATATGGCATCGATATGAAAGCCATATGTTTGAGTGTTTTGTTTTCATATAAAATAAATGCACTTATATCAATCACCGCTTGGATTCTATCATCAGTGGGATTGAATTCAAGTTGACCTCACTTTAATTGGAAAACCATCAAAGTAGTTGGGTATGAATCTTGGCATGCCTCCCAAATTTGCTTGAGATGTGATTGGCCTTCCTAATGGTTCAAAAATTAGACTTTGAAATCATACCTCAAGGATTGGACATCTGACTAAGTAATTATCTTTTATCATGAAGGTGCATTTAGTTGTCAACCTGGGGCACATACTTGAAATGGGTTTGCAAAGAATATGCACTAGAAAGACCGAAACAACCACCTTTCCTATAGCTAGAAATGAAATGTTGCTTAAGAAAATGTTGAAAGAAAGTAACTCAAATGCTTGTAAGGAAAACTAACTAACTTCTAAGAAACAACTAAGAAATACCAAACTTATCCATGATCGACAAACGAGATTCTACTCAGTTTGCAGTGGTTGTAGGAACAATCATAGGAAGTATTCCAGAGGCTGCAAGAATAGTCCATGATCAAGATAATGCTAAGTACAGAATGAGAAATAACTAATAAAAGAAATCAAAGGAGTAATCACTAAGTGGGCCCCCTTAGTAAGCATCCAAACAACTGAATCAAATGCCTGAAACTTAAAGTATCATCCTATTGATTCAAAAGTACTTGACAACATAACAACAGATTGATGGAAGTCTGCTTCTTCAACTTAGAACTATATTACAACTACTGGAACTATCTTATTCTCAACCACCATACAAGAGAAGGTGGGAGATTATTTAAAGCATGAAATTCCTAACTAACTAGCATACCACTCCCAAAGTTCAAGGAGGATTCTTTTATTGAACACGGAGAAAAAGAAGGTGAAGTTACAAATGCTGAGAATCAGTGAAAAATTTGTTGGAACAATAGAGAGAATATAGCATAACCTCAGTCCTAAATCTACTCCTTCAACAAAGGAAATTATTTAAGTCTTCAAATAAGTCATAATGAACCACTTTCAATCACCAACTGACTCTTTCAATGGCAATCCTTGTTGTCTCTCTTTCTATCCAGCAACTCCATAATCTTTATTGCTGAGCATCTTGGACCGATTCAACATTATTCTTTAGTGAAATTGTTAACATGCACAAATATAGGCCTAATTATCCCCGCTAGAGTAACATTCAAATTCTACATGCAACAATACCATGGATATTCCTCATAGCATAATTAACTATTATATTGCATCAAAAAGGAACATATATCAAATGAGTTCATGTCACATGACCATACCATCAAAACATATAGAATCTTATCACTTAGCAAAGGTTCTGAAATCAACAGACATATCTAGACTCCTAATGTCCCAATAATGACACATAAACAGATAAAATAGATCCATTCTTTTGGCTCATCAAGATGCATTCAAATTAGAATTATAATTCCATTGAAATGCATGAAATAAATTCTTAAAATGAATATAGAGTCTTTTGTGCATGGTGAAATCATTACAACTACTTATGTTTGGCAAAGAAATTTTGGCTCTGATAAAAACAAAAACATATGAACTTGTTTTTGAATGCAATGGTAGTTGGAGTGCTGGGTCAAAAGTGCTCCTGTGAAATTCCACCGTAGAAGCTTGGAAAGGAATTGTGGGTGCTAGGAAGTCTTCATAGTAGCCATATTGAAATAATCTTCACCATATATTAGGTCGTGTCTTCAAGCTTTGAAAGAATGTGACATTCTTTGGTTGTCCCATTAGCTGCTATATTCCATAGGAAGAATTCTCTGTCTAAAAGAAGATAGTTTATATCATTCTAAGAAAAAATTAGAAAAGGTTATCTTTGTCTGTACACAAGCTAAGAAATTTACTCCTCACCATACATGAAATAAGGAATATTCTTCATTATTTTCATTGAAAGAAACCTCATCAATGATAATAGGGCAATGCATTATATTCTTGAGGTAGTCATAGCTTAGAGTAGAGCTCCATGAATAAATAGTAACTCACCTTGTTGATAAGGGTTCTTTAATTTCAGTAGTTCTATAACTAGTGAACATGTTTGAGGAGATAACTTAATTTAGTAATTATACCCTAGGAGTCACGATTCATAGTGACGACCTCTTGACTGTCATTTTGTTCTAGAATTGTATTAATATGAAAATTACTACAACTATGTATAGTAGCTCGAATAAATTTAGAGAACACTCCTCTCGGGTGATAGCCAAATTAACCTTTGTATGAAGAAGCTTAGACATGCAGGAGTAGCCCTATAGTGCACATTTAATCCCAATTGGCATATTTAAAACAATATGAACTTTTAGATAGTTCCGAGACAACAATTTCTAATAAATACATGATTGTTTCAAAAACTTAGAGTGATTTGGGAGCTAGCAGCTCTATGGCCTATTTTACCTTTTTCATGCTATGGTAATAGCTTTAATTTAAGACCAAGAAACAAGGAATTTAGAGAGGGATGAAAGTCACTTGAAAGCAATGAGGCCTTCAACCTCAGGATGAGGCATAATACTGACCAATATGATCCAACTAATTCCACTAAATAAAGAACTATTGTTTGCTTTTTTAATTCATGTATCATTTGTGTGTTGAAAATGGTTACCAAGTGTTTGACATTGTGGTCACCCCTTAATTAATATTTTTAGAAGAGAACCTATGACCTAAAAAACCCAAGTTGCAACCGAGTGGGGTGATTAACATTGACTTCACGCAGAAGGGTTATTGCAATTGAATTAAAACCTTTGGCCAGGGTGATGCTCTTGTCATGAGCAGTCAGTTCATTAATCCAGTTATACAACCCAGTTAGAGGTCATACTGTTAGGGGTAGCCTATAGTGTATGACTAACTAGATAACTATATAGGATTATACACTAGTCTCAGATGGCATGAGTTCAAATTATTGTTACCTCCTTGCAAAGGGTCGTGCCTTTTCAGTTGGAAATGATGATAACTCAATGATGAATGAATAGTACCAAACCGGTACTGAGAGGGGGGGGTGAATCAGTACAGACAAAAACACACTCTTAAACCGGTTTGTCAGCAGACACTGTGCATTGACAGACAAACAACAACACTGGTCCTTAAACAGAGTACAATCGGCAAAACCCAGAATAACTGAGACAAGCATAAACCAGTTCACACTTATCTTCTCATATAATCTAACACTTCATTTCCATTTCACCCTAATGCATGAACAGGTAATCTACCATCAAAGATATACATATAAGCAACTAGATCAGCAAGATTCACTGCTTGACAGAAAACAACATAGCATCACATGAAGAAGACATCACACATGACACACACATTTTTCACGTGGAAACCCAACTAGGAAAAACCACGATGGGGATGAATACCCACAAGCTTGTTTTTGAACTCTTTAGAAGTCTGCTCTGTTAGGAGCCTTGTCTGGTTAAAGACTAATACAATAGGTTCTATTAGGAACCGATCCTGTTAGGGATCACCCGGTTAAGGGATGGCTAGAATACCCAGTTAAGGGTTAAACCCTGTTAAAGGTTACCTTGTTAGAGGATTTCAAGAACTCAATGGTTTTGAGTCACCCTGTTAAAGGATTTACAGAAAGCCAGTTAAAGCTACCCTGTTAAGGGATTTTCCAACTATTGAGGTGGTTAGAGATCAACAGGTATTACAATGATCTGGTAACAACACTCAATGCCAATGCAGATCTGCTTAAGCTCCTCTTCACCTTCTGCACTTACACTCTGTAGGTATCACTTCTCTCCTCTGGTCTGGCAAGAATCACATATCCCTTCTCTTTGATACACACACACAAATTTTTCCAACAACCTTAGAAAGAGACACAACATCGACCTTATAGGAAAATAGATAGGTCGATAGCATAAACCCTAAACCCTAAACCTGTTAGGTTAAGGAATTCAAATGGTTCAATCTTGACTATGGAGCACACTGCATTAAATGCAACAGTCTTGATGAATCTCAAGACATTCTCCATCGTCCATTTTCCACCGATTTCATGGCGGCTGATAACCCATCACATGTTATCATCGTTTACAGACTTCGCACATTCCTGAGGTAGATAGGAACAATCTCCTTCATGCAAGATCCTTCACACACACAAGGCTTATGTGGCAGTATGATCTGTTCATCGTTATCATGCTAACTCATCACACACAGTCACCAGTTGAGCCACATAGGCTTGAAGTACTTCAACCGAAAACCCTAAAGTTGAGACTACCAACCGGTAGTCATACAACGCTTCCATGTGCCGGTTCCCATAACCATATGTCAGTTCACCTTGAACAAACACACTGCTTCACTTTGGCACAAATGCTAGTTCACAGTGTTATACCGGTTCTCACATATGTCGGTTCTCACCTCTTCAGCATATTGACATCAATGACAACATACAATGTCATTATGTCCTCATACCGGTTCACATAATGCCAACAAATGATACAAGTGACTAGTTAATCTGTGGTTAGGTGGAAAAGCGCCCTGATGATACTGTCCCTCCTCCAAATCATTTTGGTGCAGTTATGTAAATATTTGAATGTACGTGAAGAAAAATGTAATATTTGAATCTCTCTCATCTCTTTTAATTATAATATTCAATTTTCTTATGTACTAGAATATATATTCATATAATAGAGTACTATTTCTTATCAAAAAAATTAGCTTCAGTTCATTGTTGTAAAATAAATAAATTATTGCAAGTTTCTATTTCCTTTTTTTAGTTTCAAGTTGTAATTTTAATTTGCATAGCTAGTGCATGTGACACATGGTATCAAATCTACTAAGTTTGACACTAAAACTAGGGCTCGCCACTACAAATTAGGGTAGATAACTAAAATGAAACATTTTGGTATTATACCAAGATCTAGATTCGTACTACAAAACAAAAACGAGCTCATGGTCCGATCTACTCTCAGCTATGGAGAGTAACGAATCTCAAGCATGATTATTCATACTACTTAATGCCATCTGATGATGAAACCCTAACAAATTCCCTATAGAGATTAAAGAGGGAAATACAACCTTGGACTCCTACTAGGAGGGTAGCAGTGAGAACCAAAATCCTAGCTAACAAGGCGCCAAAACCCAACAACAAAATACCTAACATTGTTGTAACCAAAATTGAGCTCATAGATGCAAAAGAAAATCAGGTACCCACTCTGGGTTTCTGATTAACACCTTTCTTTTATTTTGAAGGGTAGGAAGATCCCATGACTGCCTCTGATATTAGCTCTTAGATAGAGCTTTGCATTGTACATACTGTAAATTTTTTTTGGGTGTTCTCAGTATCAATAAAATATCAATTTTGGTTGTGTGTAAAATTTATGTATCAATTTCATACTTTTAAAATGATGGAATTAGATAGAAACTAAAATTAAATATAATTGGAAACAATAGGTTAATCAGGAAACATTAGGATGTCTCAAGACCAAGTGGGTGGAGGAGAATCCAGAGCCTTAAAAAACTCCAATCGCCAAGTTAGATAAGCTTATCCACATGGTTGAAGACACTTAGAATAGGCTCCAAGTTTTGGAGCAGAGGGGGGGAGGTCACATAACCTGAACCAAAAAGATAAATAAAATGAAATAGGAACAAACTCATGCCATCTATAACAAAAGTATCATTAGGTTGGGAGATAATGAAAGAAGAACTCATGCTATCTATAGCCTTATTTGTAAGTAAGACCTATTATGTAACCTTGTTATCACCAGCTAGTGAGAGTCAAGTAACCCTATTTTGGTTAGTATGAATGATTAGGGTTTTATCATCCTAATAATGGAGTTGGTAATCTTCTCTTGCGACTAAACCTTTGTGAGATCCTAGTCCTTACTCCTTACGTTTCTATAATTTTGGAACTCCTTGGTGTTAAATATTCATTATTATTATTAAAAGAAAACTCATTCATGTATATGCATACACATATGTTTGAATATATATTATATGCATACACACATATATATGTAAGTATATGTACGTACTCAAGGCTTGAGGATACATATGTATACATATGTGTATTGATAAGTTTATATATATATATATATATATATATAAGAAATGCACTTATATCAATCACTGATTGGCTCATATTATTAGTGGGCTTGAGTTTGAGTTGAACTCACTTTAATTAGAAAACCACCATAGTGGCTGGGTGTGAATCTTGGCATGCCTCCCAAATTTGCTTGTGATGCATTCAAATTGGAAGATTATTATCTTTGTCTATGCACGAGCTAAGAAAACTACTCCTCACCGTGCATGAACTAAGGAAGATTATTTATTATTTTTCATTGAAAGAAACTCCATTAATGATAATAGGGCAATGCATTATGTTCTTGAGGTAGTCATAGCTTAGAGAAAGCCCCATGAATAAATAGTAACTCACCATGTTGAAAAGATTTCTTTAATTTCAGTAGTTATATAGCGAGTGAGTTGGTTCAAGGATAAAACTTAATTTAGGAATTATATCCCAGGAGTCATGATTCATAGTGACGACCTCTTGACTGCCATTCTATTCCAAAATTGTATTAATATAAAAAATTACTACAATTGTGTATAGTTTCTCAAATCCATTTAGAAAACACTCCTCTCAGGGTGATAGCCAAATTAACCTTTGTATGAAGAAGCTTAGACATGCAAGAGTATCCCTATAGTGCACATTTAATGAAAATTGGCATATTCAAAATAGTATGAACTTTTAGATAGTTCCGAGATAGCAATTTCTCATAAATGCATGATTGTTTCATAAAATTAGAGTGATTTGGGATCTAGCATCTCTATGACCCATCTTACCTTTTTCATGCTATGGTATTAGCTTCAATTCAAGACCAAGAAACAAAGAATTTAGAGAGGGACAAAAGTCACTTAAAAATAGTGAGGCCTTCAATCTCAGGATGAGGTAGAATACTGGCCAATATGATCCAACTAATTTCACTAAATAAAGAACTATTGTTTGCTTTGTTTGTTCATGTATTATTCATGTGTTGAAAAAGGTTACCAAGTATTTGACATAGTGGTCATTTATTAATTAAGATTTTCAGAAGAGAATATATGACCTAAAAACCCAAGTTGCAGAAGAGTAGGGTGATGAACATTGACTTCATGCATAAGTGTGATTGTAACTTATTTAAAACCTTTGGCCAAGGTGATGCTCTAGTCATGAGTGTTAGTCAGTTCAATAATCTAGTTATACAACCCAGTTAGAGGTCATACTAGTTAGGGGTAGCCTATAGTGTATGACTGGCTAAGGAACTATGTAGGATTATACACTAGTCTCAGATGGCATGAGTTCAACTTCTTGTTACCTCCCTACGAAGGGTTAGGCCTTTCCAGTTGGAAACAAAATAGGGGACTAGTTAGTTCATGGTTGGGTGGAAAAGAACCCGAATGATAATTTCCCTCCTCCAAATAATATTGGTATAGTTATGTAAAGATCAAAATGTACGTCAAGAAAAATGTAATCTTTGAACCTCTCTCATCTCTTTTAATGTGATGCCGAATTTTCTTATGTATTAGAATATATCTTCATAGAATAGAATATTGTTTCTTATCAAAAGTTTCAACTTCAATTCATTGTTGTAAAAAAAAATTTATTGCAAGTTTCTATTTTCTTTTTCAGTTTCAAGTTGTAATTTTAATTTGCACAACTAGTGCATGTTACACAAAGGTTGAGACCGCAATTGATAGAGGATAATCATGCGATTTTGGGGACCCTAGGGCTAGGAAATGTTACTTTTATGCTTGAGATTGGGGAAAAACTTAAATTACTATATGCACTAGTTGAGAAGTGATATAATGAGGATTGCAAATTACACTTATTGATTGGGGAGATGTTAGTGAGATTGGAGGATGTCTACAAGATCCTATAGGTTCTAATAGTAGGAGAGATGGTGGTGTATGATTGGGATCATCTAAATGTGGGAGCTCTACATAGGGTGCTCGATGATAATGATTTGGAGGTCTGAGGGAGTCACATTAGTAGGAATGAGATGGCTGAGACCGATGCAACAAGCGCAATATTACCAATGGTTATGAGAGGGGTGATTAATGACTATATCTTCTTGAATAGGATGTGTAGACATATAAATTTGACCACTTTACTAAATGAATATTTAATATTTATTTTCACCCCATTCCTCCTATTAATTAAAGTATTTTTAATTAATTTCTTCACCTTAATCTATTTGATTAAATGAATTACTCAATTTGTTTAATTGAGTTCACCTAAACCTTTTCTAGCCTTTGATTAAATAAATTATAATATTTAATTAATTCCACTTTCCCCCTTTTTAATTAAATTTAAATTTGATTAAATTGATCCTTGCAAATAAATAAATCTAATTTATTTATTTAAATTTACCACTTGTATTTATGCAAGTTGCATCTATTTAGTTGAAATAAAGTAATTTTATTTTAATTAAATTCCTCTTTCCTCCACTTGGAAAATCCTACATCTCCCACTTGCCTCCTAAAACCATTCTAGATTCTTCTAATCCATTCCAATTAGCCTAATTCATCTCCTAAATATTGTCACTTCTCAAAGCCTCCAAAGTCTTCAATAACCATTAAATACTTTATGTCCTCAACAAGTTAACCCTCAAAGTCTTCCAAACCATTTAAGGCTCTTACATTACCATTAATGGTTAACTTGAACTTCTTGCATGATTAGAGACTTTCTCTTTAACTCGACCCTCACCTAACCCAAGGGTCTCATCAAGCATTCATGGCTTTAACCTTGGTTATTCCTTTAACCCTTGCACAAGAGTTTACCCCTTGGGTAAAAGCTTTATCCATTGGATAACCCTAGCCTAACCTTAACCCTTACCTCCTAAGGTAACCTCTGTGTTTTCTCAAACATTTAATGCTTCTTTAATCTCCTCTCAAGCAACCTCTTGTTGACAATTGTCACCATTTCATTGGTGAGAATTATGAACATGGATTGATTAACTTTCAATCCTAGCCCTTGTTAAGATTATCCAATCTAGACCATCCATTGCCCTATTTTCCCTATAAATAGAGCTCTCCTTCTCTCATTTGAAAGAGAGAAGTTTTTGTGCATCAAACTTATAGTCATTTTACTAATCATTTTAGCCTCTCTTTGATAAACCATCTTAATAAGCATTTAGAAGCATTTTATATCATAGAATATCCATGCTAGACTAGTATACCATTGCTAGGATAATTAGCTACTCTTATCATCATCTTTATGCTAGATTAATCATCATAGTTTCAATATCATACATATCTAGGAATGCATTCATGCATAATAATCAAACATCACTCGTTCTTGGAGTTGTCATTCCTAAGTCACTTTTCTTAGTGATCTGAGAGCAAAGACATTGACTTTAGGGATCTTGTGAGATAGAGAACAATGGGATACCCCTTGGGAAGTTGAGCTATTTCAATATAGTTCCTATAACTTGCACCAAGAGTCTCATTGGTGTGTGGGCCTTTTGAATTAGACTTTTACATTTTTGTTGCTCTCATTTCCTGCACACATTTATGGT
The DNA here is from genome assembly GCF_030272615.1 of Cryptomeria japonica. NCBI lineage: Eukaryota > Viridiplantae > Streptophyta > Pinopsida > Cupressales > Cupressaceae > Cryptomeria > Cryptomeria japonica. Next base: position 126,055,672 of record NC_081413.1, on the reverse strand, counting down.
GCCCATAGTGGGGCCCATCCCCATAAATCACATCATTTTTGATGCAGGACAAAGATTACAAGCATGCTGGAATACTATTTTGGCATGTTGGGAACTTTTGTTAGCAAACAGTAGCACATTTGGTACATTGTTTAGCACATCAAAACCTTTCTTTAGCACTTTTAAACTTAGTGTTAGCGCATAATACTTTAGATTTCTTTCCTGCGCGTTGGGATAACAGTGTAGCACATTTGGTAATCAATATAGCGCTTAGGAAGATTTTTTAGTGCATCTATAACATTTTGTAGCGCTTTTGTGTAGAAGCTCAACATGTGACTTTGTTAGAAACAAGAAAAACATAATTTATAACAGAAGTAAAAGTTAGGCTTGTATAAGCTCACCTAAGAGTTAAAATTTTTCACTAACTATTTGTTGCAGGTTACTACTCTTTGTTTGCAGGTTCAAGGAGTTTATTTAGGCATTTAATTATTTTTGTTTCTAACTTTTTCAAGTTAGTTTAAAAATAGTTCATTTTCTTGTTGGTTAAAAAGAATTACAAAATCACTTTTAGTTTTGCAAAGGTTAAAAAAATTTCCCATTTTTCCTTTGGTGCTAGTTAAAAAGAACTCCATTATTCCTTTGGTGCATAAAACAAAACATCACTCCATTTTTGCAAAGGATAAAAAGAATCTCACTTTTATTGTTTTGTGCAAGGAAAAATGAGCTATCATTAAGGATTGATTTCATGATTTTCCTTTTGTTGACCAATATCATGATTTACTTTGTTGACCAGGTTTTGTTTTTCAAAGGTTTTAGAAATACACATTTTTCTATGAAGAGTTAAAAGGAACACCATGCTTGTTGGAGAAACATCTCCAAATAAAAGTTAGAAAATCATTGTCTTGAAGGCTAAAAAGAACTATTGTTTGTTTTGTCTCAAAAGTGGAAGGTATATGCTCTCCCCTTAATTGGGTGATCAAAAAACCAAACCACTTTTATGCTTTCTTTACTTCAAGCATTTAAAACCTTTAGAAGGCCTACCCTCCTGAGTTTCCCTTAGGGCACCATTAATGGTCAGTGAGAGGGGAATGACCTAAGTGGGAAACAACTTTATCGACAAGTATTCCAATCCACAATAATCAAATGTGGAGGCTGACAAAATTCCCCTTCAGTGGTTTTGCTCAGTGATTAGTCTTCCCCCAGTATCCTTAATATATATAAAGCCTTTGTTTTAAAGGTTGGGAAGTCTCCCGAGGGAGTTTATCATTGAAGACCAAAGGGAAGCCTGATTAAGAACTTTAGCATATGATCATCAGTGAGAAAATTTACAAATCAACAAAGCTCTCTTATAACAAGTTTTCAAATCATTAAACTATCTTGAGATCATACTTCATCAAACAAAATCAAGAATTATTAGAAACAGTGATCAAAGTTTCACCATCCAACAAATTCTACCAAAACACATACCTAGTTTAAATCCTTAAGTTGTCAAATCAAGTTTCCATATCAGGAGACTTTATCCATATCATTTGACACACTTTGTCATGGAGGCGAATCTAACTAAACCTTTACTTGATAAAGTAAACTTGAGCATTCAAATGAAGTATCCAAATCCAATATCAACATCAACCTTTGATTATTCGTGTATGACCACTCCTCATATTTTGAGAAGAACAAGTCTTCATCACAAAACTAAATTGAAGAAGAGACAATCTAGTTCTAAGGAACTTATGATAAGGAATAAATTTCTCTATATCAATCATCAACTCTTTGCATCACATCGCGTATTCTTGCGTCACATGTGATTGTATATCCAACACAAAATAAATGAATTTTACAAGGAACCTTTGAGAAGTAGGGCTTACATTTAGAAAGACACATTCAAATAACACCTAAATCATGGAGGAAGGATGTTCCCTCAGTTATGTATCACATATAACAAAGCTCGACCTGAACCACCAACACCACCAAGAACTCCCTTAGAAGAAGAAGAATTCGTCAGAGTAGAAATATATTAAATGCTTGTTGTCACTCGATCTTAGAGAAACAAACAAAAAGAATCAAAACCAGAGTCAAGTATTGATTGTAGATTATCTAATCCTTTTGTTGAGTATGCCAATATGGGCGAACCTGAGATCACCAAGAATTTCTCCAAGAATGTCAAGAAAATGCATCATTCCAAAAACTCATGGAAAGAATTATCGAAGCAGACAAAGAAAAATATCTACTCGTGCTAACTAGCGAAGGAGTTAATATTCCTAAAGATTTTGATACCGAAAAATTAAGGAATATAGATGAGAGAATTTCAAGAACAAGGTCTAGAAATTGTGTCTATCAAGAACAATGAAGAGAAGAAGAGACGCATGGTCCTGAAAACACACACGAACAAGAACAAGACCATACCTGCAACCAAGACAATCTTAATGAAAGGGGAAACTCTTCCTCAGAGGAAAAATGCGCCCATGGTTTCTCTTACACAACAAATCCAAACACTACAAAGGCAAATGCGGGACATACGACAGGGGACTACAATACGATACTCCTTGGATGAGATCTGTCCTTATCCTTTCGATGGGAGATTAAACATGGTACCTTTTCCTCCAAATTTAGATATACCAAAGTATGACAAATATGACGGTAAAAGTGATCCCCATGATCACATTTAGGAATTTGGTACCATGAGCCTAGAGTTTTCTCATGATGAAACTTACTTAATGAGACTATTCCCAAGAAGTTTGGGAGGACAAACCATAGAGTGGTTATCGAAACTTACACCTCCCATCAGATCATTTGATGAGTTGGTAAACAAATTCATAGCACAATACTCCTATAACATTCAACACACAATCACCATGTTGGATGTGTGTAACGCAAAACAAAAGAGCAATGAAACATTCATGGTGTTTCTTCAGCGGTGGAGACACATGGTTTCAAGATATCCTCAAGAAGTGCCTAAAAAGGAAAAGATGGAAATCTTCATCGATAACCTAAATAATGAGATGAGTTATCAACTCAAACTCAAATGCATACCATCTTTTTCCAAGTTGATAGAAAATGAAATCCAAGTGGAGGAAGCCTGCATCAAGAAAGGAACATTAAAGTTCTTTAAGGAAGGTGTTAATTCATCAAACACTAACCCCTTTAAAATTCAAAACAACAACAACACTTTAGACAAATCCATATTTTGGACAAGGAACAAAAACATTGTTAATGATGGGGTAGTTGATGCTAATAATTTGAAGTCTAAACAACCAGTGTTGGCTTTATTAGGTAACCCACCATCCAACAGAAATAAAAAAAGTGTTAATCAAGGCACTAACACTTATCTGCAAAATACCAACCAAGGAACTTCAACATCAAACACCAACAACAATAAACAAGGCAACAAAACTAACCAAGGCAACAACACTAACCAAGGCAACAACAATAACCAAGGCAATAAAGCTAACCAAGGCAACAACACTAACCGAGGGAATAATACAAACCAGAGAGGCAACACCAATGCTTTCCCGTATTGACGCATCTACACACCATTAGGACAAACCTTAGAATCAACATTTTAGGAACTCTTGGTGAATAATATTATCACATTACCAGCCATAAACAACTTTGAACCCTAGGTCAAACCACCTTGGTGGAATGAGTCGCATTTCAGTGATTTTCATCGCAACAAAGGACATCACACAAATGATTGCATGAGGCTGGAGAATATCATTTAAGACATGATGGATAGAGGTGATTTAGATGGTCACAAAACAAATAGTGACCATGACGCCTTTAAAAATCCTCTTCCAAATTACAACAAGGGAGGAGCTTCAACATCAAATGATACTAGAGGAGATCGTATAAAGAACATGTACGATAACACCATCAATCACATATCGACATATGAAAACCAAGTAAATGTCATAAAAATCAAAGACAAACAAGAACATGCATCGATCAATGTGACAACTAGAGCACAAAAATACGTCTTGAAAGGGAACACATCAACATCCACAACTATCCCCAAGACTCAATACAACTTGGTTGATCATCTACGGAGAACTCCCGCTCAAATATCTATACTTGAGTTGCTCAAACTCTCGCCAAAACACAAAGATATCTTAGAACAAGCACTTGTCAAAGATCTTTTCTCACCATAAAACATACCTATTAGAAGCAGTGAGATACTCTGGGATCATCTACGGAGAACTCCTGCTCAAATATCTATACTTGAGTTGCTCAAACTCTCGCCAAAACACAAAGATATCTTAGAACAAGCACTTGTCAAAGATATTTTCTCACCATACAACATACCTATTAGAAGCTGCGAGATACTCTGGGATAGTAATTCTGAAACTGATTCTAATGAATATGAGTGGGGTAGCTATTCAGATATTACTGAAGATATTAAGGTAGATACCATCCACTCATACACATCCCTTTCTCAAGAGGGACAAGGCTCAGAATCTTGACCAATTGAATTTGGACCACGACATATCTACGAGGCTAGTGATAACAAGCAATGACAATAAGAACAAGGCTACATCAAAGATAATACCATCAAAGACCTTGAAAATATCATAAACCTAACCAGTATCCCAAACAACTAAAATGATGCCTATATCATGACACTTATTGCAGCCAATCTCAGCCCACCAAATGACTCCTTACTGCTCGTATATCCTTATCTCATAGATTGGGAAGAACATGAACACCATGCTATACCAATATTCCTAGATGATGAATCCATTGTCCAGTATCTATGTTCAGTCAATCCAGAAACATGCTCTACCAGTGAACAAAATAATGATATCTGCAATCAGGGGAGTGCCAAGTCTCTCAGTCACAAAAATGAAAGAAACAGAGGATCTAATGGTGAAAACCAGTCAATGGCAGCATTAGATCACAAAAAAGTAAAAATAAAGGACACATCTGCAGGTGAAAACCTTTTTGAGGCACCTAAAGATGGGAGACTTGACACTCTTCCTAAACATTATCAAGAAAGGTCACCCATATTGATTGAGCCAACTCAATCAATAAACATTGGTATTGAAGCAACAGTCAAAACCATACACCTAGCAGAATCATTGACAGAAGAGGAACAACTAGATTTTATCAAATTATTCAAGGAAAATAAAATCAATTTTTCTTGGTCATATGTTGATATACCTAAAATAGACCCGAACCTAATCGTGCATCATTTGTTCATCGCTCCAAGAGCTAAGCCAATCAAATAGAAATTAAGAAAGATGAATCCGCATGTGGCATTATTGGTCAAAGTTGAACTAAAGAAGTTATTAGACGTTGGATTCATTCGACCTATATAATATGTTGAATGGATTTCAAACATTGTACCAGTGTCAAAGCCTGATGGAAGCATCAGAATACATACAAATTTTAGAGATGTTAACAAAGCATGTCCAAAGGATGACTTTCATTTGCCAAGCATTGACATAATTGTGGATCTAACAGCGGGCCACACAATGTTATCATTAATGGATGGTTTCTTTGGCAATAATCAAATCAAGATTGCCCTAGAGGATCAACTTAAAACTGCATTCACCTATCCATGTGGAGCGTATTGTTGGAACGTCATGCCTTTCGGCTTGAAAAATGCGGGGGCAACTTATCAAAGAGCAATGATGACAATCTTCCACGATATGATGCACCCCTTGATGGAGAACTATGTGGATGATTTACTAGCTAAATCATTCACCCGAGAAGAACATTTGGGCATATTAGATAAAATCTTTCAAAGATTGGAGCAATTCAAGGTCAGACTAAACCCTAAGAAGTGTGTCTTTGGGGTCACATTAGGAAAACTGTTAGGCTACATTATGTCAGAAAAGGGCATTGAAGTAGATCCAGCTAAGGTACAGGCCATCATGGAGATGCCACCTCCCAGGAACATTAGCCAACTCAGATCTCTATAGGGACAACTGCAGTCCATCAGGTGATTTATAGCTCAACTAGCAGATAAATGTATCCCATTCAATCATTTGCTTCATAAGAATATACCTTTTATATGGGAAGAAAAGTGTGCAAAATCATTTCACTAGCTGATAAGTTGAGACTTTGTCATGTTTTTATCATCAGAACTCTCAAGTTTTTGACATCTTTTGGTTTGCAAAATAATAGTGACATGTTGTAAATTGACTATATGTATTCCATGTGTTAAACCTGAACTTATGAAATCGTGTTTGAATTTTGCCGGTCAATTCCTGCAGCCATGTGATTTGTTCCTATTGCTATATGGATTATTTAGGGTAATATCATATGTGAATTAATAAATGTGTTAATTAAATAAAATGTGTGTATGTATGCCCTTGTATGTTGTTTTTGTTGTAGTGCAGGTAATAAATGATGTCGCGGTGGATATTCTCCTTTTGCGCCTGAAGAAGGAAAGATCATGCAAGAGATAACTTAAGATCAAACTAAAGAGGAGCTGAGCAAGCGCAAGGTACGGCATAGGCGGAGCAGCCAAGCAACACTACTGAAGTCTAACTTTAGTGGACATTGAATTTGCAAAACACCACCATGGAATGCAAAGACTGTGGTTTGGTTCAGATCCACATTTCCTATAGCCAAGCTCTAGTTATCTTCTTTATCAGTCAATCATCTGCCTCTTCTTCTGGGCATGATTTGAGCTGTCTATTGTAGTTGATCCTCTCTTTTATAATAAGCTCTTCCTTTTTCTTAGAGGTTAGACAAAATAGAAAGGAATTGAGCAGAGGATTTTTGATAAGCATTCTTGTGTTTCTTTTCAAAATATGTAATCACTTTTAGGAAGCAATGAATAAAAATTATGTTGTTATGATCTGTTAAAGGTAGTTTTTCAGGAAGCTGAATATCACTCATCCAAGGGGGCCCACTTGGTGAGTGATCCTATGTGTGCTCATTGAAATTAGTTTTTCTTTAGTTGCAGTAGAAGTTATTGCTTTGTCTATTCCTGCAGCCACTAGAAATAGATCCACTGACTGTTCCTGTAGCCAAACCAGAATAGAGTAATTTTTGTTATTCATGATCTTTCCAGCATTGTTTTTATGAATATTATGTCGAAGCTCTTCCTATAGCCTTTCCATAATTTCCATTCTTGCCTTTCCTCTTCGCATAATGTTAGTTGTTGCAGTAATGCAAAATAGCCATTGAAGGAACTTAGTGCATATATAGTGCAGACCCATTTCAAGTATTGCGTCCCTGGGTTGATAACTAAATGAGAACTAGCCATGAAAATAGTAACTCTACTAGATGAACATCCAAACTTCGGGTTGAGACTTCAATTAGAGTTATTATTATTATTGTTGGAGTAGACATTTTTGGCGTCGTTGCTGGGGATGGTGTCAAACTAAGAACCTCTTATGGTTATTATTCTTTTTAGTTTTTAGTTAATTATTTTTGGGTATACCTGATAATTTGAAAAATTTCATGAATCTGTGTGCATAGAAGGAGAAGAGACCCCAGAGGTAGATTTCTGCCCACTCATTCTAATCATGCAGAAGATAATCTTCTAGATATTAATCCTTTTGCTAAACTTTACCAAGCCCCACAAAATTTGAACCACCTTGAATCTGAATTTCTGGAAGGTAGTCTTCAGTTCCTCTTTGGTCTGCAAGAAGAAGAATTTCCTATAGTAACAACCCCCACAAGTCCAATTAAAGGGAACCCACCTCTTGGTGGGAATAATCCTCCACCACCACCAGGTTCAATGTTTGAATTTCCCATATCTAATCAGCATGATAATGCTAATCTCAAGAACATTCCAACATCTTCACTCCCTAAATTCTATGGATTGGTGATAGAGGATCCAGACACATTTTTGTTTGAGTTTGATGTTCTCTGTAGGAGTTTTGACTATACTATAGATGCCCATAGACTCAAAAATTTTCCAGCCACCTTGAAGGAGTCAACCTTGAGATGGTTTATGAGCTTGGGTAGTAGCACAATAAATACATGGGATGAGATGAAACGGTTGTTTCTTGCAAAATACAAAGATTATTGTAGAGGTACTGATCGCCATGGGGATGATATCTTTAGAATGACACAAATTGAAGATGAGAGTATCGAAGATTATCTGGAAAGGTTCTTGTTTAGTGTCAAAAAGTCCAAGCATAGTACTCTCAATGAAGATTCCCTCAAGTTGATATTTTTGAGAGGAATCAGTGATGAATGCACTAATTCTTTGGATCCTATGGGAGGAGGTGACATTACACAGTCCACTTGGGCTGAAATAGGACAAATTGGCAAGAAGTATTCGAGATCTTCTTCTAAGAAGAATAGGCATTTTAAACCAGGAGCACCATCATCAACATCTAGAACTGGAGTTTCTAGATTGGAGCTTAGTCATTTGTTAAAGGACTTTAAGGAGGACATTATAAACAATATGGCTACCCAGTTGGATACACTTGCAGCTAAGAAGAAGCATGAAGAAGCTGATGCATTTCTTGTAGAATTTTGTCCTCATTATAAACAACCAAAGAAGGATTGCAGATGTAAAATGGTTGCAAATGTCGAGGTGCCTGACTTCAAGCCAATTCAAGGTGAGGACAAGCATGTCTTCTATGTTTCTCAAAGAAGACCAAATTTCCAAAGACAAGGTATGCCTCTAGATCAACTTTCTTTTTCTGGTTATAGTGGAAATTCTTATGCACCAAATAACCAATTGCAATCACCATGTCCTCAAAATTTTGGTAATTATCAAAATTGGTATGGTTCTCAAGGCCAAGGGCAACATTTTGGTAATCAAATGCCATAGTGGCAACAACCACAAGGGAACTGATACCCACCTCAGGGACAAGGAAACCAGTTTCAAGGGAACTGGCAACCTACTTCCCAATGGAGGGGAGACTAACCATGGAATACCCAATCTTCTGGTTATCAACCACCTATCCAACAACCACAGCCGCCTGCGCTAATGCCTCCTCCTACAGCCACTACTGTACCACCTAAACTAACGTAGCTGCCTACTCAGCCATTGCCAAATCCTAATATTAAGTCTCAGCAACAACCACAAGCTTATTCAGCTGATGTTAATAAATACCCAGCCTATTCCTTATCTCTAAATGACATTCACCACCGATCTGGGACAACTCTGCCTAATTACTCTCATCTAGTTATCACTGAAGTACAAGAGGAGCAAGAAATCTCTAATCCAACAGATACAATCCCTCAGAACCAAATATTGCCACCACTTCCCCATAGGTTGCAAGAAAAGGAAGTTCCTATAGAACAACAACAAAGATTTGATATTATTGATCAACTGAAGCATATTTGTGTTAAAATTCCATTGTTGCAAGCAATAAAAGATGTTCCCATATATGGTAAGGCACTGAGAGAAGCATGTCTAAAACAATCTAGCAAGAACAAAAAGGATCCACAAATAGTGCATGTTATGGGTCAACTGGCAGATATCATGTTAGGCAAAATTGCCATTCCAAAGTATTATGATCCAGGTAGTCCTGTTGTGAGTATAGTCATTAATGGCAGTCAAATAAAAATGTTTTTATTGATTTAGGGGTAGCCATTAATGTAATGATAAAGGAAGTAATGAAGCAGCTTGAAATCAATAGTTTAAGGCCTACACCCATTGTTCTATAGCTTGATGATAGCTCTACAGTGAGACCTGATGGTATCATAGAGGATGTTGTATTTATTTTGGATTACTGGGAATATCCTGCAGACTTTATGATTTTATCTCCAAAAGCAACATTGGGAGGATATCCGGTCATTTTGGGTAGACCTTGGCTTGCCACTGCTGATGCATAAATTGGATGTAGATCAGGGGATATGACTATTTCAGATGGGAGTTCTACAAAAACATTAGCCTTGTATTCTCCAGCACAACCCCAGCTTGAGCAACAACAAGTCGTTTGGCCTATTTTGGGGGAAGAATCTGAGGAAATTGACTCTATTAATCACCTTATGATGATTAATCGAGGGCCACTCATGCAATTATATGATGAGGAATCAATTCTTTATAAAATCTTGATAAATGAATTAATAGAAGAGAAAACATTGCAGGAATTGGTTCCGAATATTCCAGGTTTGGACTTTCCTGCAGCCACTGATATACTACATACTCTCTTGCCGTAGGAATTATCTTCTTCTCATTTTTCTGATATGAACCAGATTGATCTTACTATTAAGATAGAAGTGGAGTTGAATAAATGTTTAAATATCAATAGAGATCTATCAGATACTTAGAAAGAGGCCCTTGTGGACTTGCTGAAACTTCATAAAAATGCTTTTGCATGGGATTACAAGGATATGCATGGGGTAGATCCAATAGTTTGCACCCACTATATTTATATAAAGGAAGAGCATTGCCCACTCAGACAGCCTCAAATAAGAATCAATCCTACCTTGAAGGAGATAGTTAAAGAAGAATTACAGAAGTTGTTCAAAGCTGAGTTTATCTATCCTATCTCTGATAGCCAATGGCTATCACCTCTGGTCATAGTCCCTAAGAAAGGAGGAAAATGGAGGGTATGTGTTGATTATAGAGCCTTGAACTTGGCAACAAGAAAAGATCATTTTCCATTACCATTTGTGGATTAGGTATTGGATTCTCTAGCTGGTAAAAGATATTTTTCATTCCTTGATGGATTTAGTGGTTACAATCATATCTAGATGGCCCCCGAGGATCAAGAGAAGACAACATTTACTTGTCCATGGGGCACGTATGCATATTTTGTTCTTCCTTTTTGGTTATGTAATGCTCCAACAACTTTTCAAAGAGTAGTGATTTGTATTTTTTCTGATATTTCTCAATATATTATGGAAATTTACACGGATGACTTTACAACTTATGGTTCTGAATATGAACATGCATTGGGTAATCTGAAGAAAGTTTTGCAACAATGTGAAGACTAAAATTTATTCTTAAATAGTGAGAAATGTTTCATCATGATGCAAGGAAGAGTAGTCCTTGGTCATCATATCTCTGTAGAAGGCATCCAGGTGGATCCAACAAAAATTGAGGTCATTCAGCATATCAATGACCCTGTAAAGCAAAAAGATGTAAGAAGTTTTCTTGGTCATGCTGGATACTACATACGGTTTATCAAAGATTTCAGTAAAATTGCAAGTCCCTTATATTCTTTGCTTATCAAAGATATAGAATTTAAATGGACCCTAGAATGCAATGAAGCTTTCTTAAAGCTTAAGCATGCTTTGAATCAAGCACCAGTTCTTAAAGGCCCAAATTGGTCTTTACCATTTCAAATCCATACAGATGCATCTGATTATGCAATAGGAGCAGTGTTAGGACATAAAATTGACAAATTGGAAAATGCAATATATTATATTAGCAAGAACTTGTAGGGATCTAAGTTGAATTACACAGTCACTGAAAAGGAAATGCTAGTTGTTATATATGTACTTAACAAATTTAGGCACTATATTATGGGATATCCCATATTTGTGCATACAGATCATACTGTAATCAGATATCTCATGAATAAGCCATCAATTACTGGTAGATTAGCTTGCTAGTTATTGTTGATGCAGGAATTTGATATCATAGTTGTTGATAAACCAAGGAAGTCTAATATGGTTGTAGATTATCTTTCAAGACTTCAATTACAAGAAGATTCTATAGTCATAGATGACGCTTTTCCAGATGAACATTTATTTCTCATTCAAGCTCACACTCCTTGGTATGCTGATATTGCCAACTATTTAGCTGCTGCTAAGATGCCAATTTATTTCTCTCCTAAGGAAAGAAGGTCACTAGTTGAAAAAAGTTTTAACTTCTCATGGATTGTTGATTGTCTATTTTATACTAGACCTAACCAAGTCATGAGAAGATGTGTCAGAGGAGATGAAAAGTATGACATCCTGCATGCATGTCATGATGAGCCATGTGGAGGTCATTTTGTTGCCAAAAGAACAAAATTGAAAATACTCAATACAGGATACTATTGGCCCACATTACATAAGGATGCAACATAGTACACATGGAAATGTGACAAATGTCAGTGAATGGAAAGACCTACAAAATCTGATGATATGCCACTATATCCATAAATATCAGTTGCACCATTTGATAAGTGGGGATTGGATTTTGTTGGGTCAATTGATCCACCTTCTAATGGCAGATCTTATATTTTGGTATGTACAAACTATGTAACAAAATGGGTAGAAGCTCATGCCATGACACATGCCAGAGATAATAAGGTAGCTGAGTTTTTTTATGAAGAGATATTTACAAGATATGGAGTACCAAGGGAAATTGTCTCAGACCAGGGACCTCAATTTACTTCAACATTGATAACAACTTTGGTCACTGAATACAATATAAGGCATAGAAAATCTACTCCATATCATCCACAAGCTAATGGACAAGTAAATGTTACAAATAGAGAGATTGAGGCTATTCTTACAAAAACAGTATCTATTCATAAGAAAGACTGGTCTCATCAGCTTTCAGAAGCAATTTGGGTATACAGAACAACTTGGAAAACACCAATTGGTTTTACACCTTTTGAGATGGTTTATGGCAAAACAGAAATGATGCCTATTGAATTTGAGCATAAAACCTTGAGGACAACTTTGCAATTAAATATGACATTATCTGAAGCCCATAAATAACACATTCAACAATTAAATGCTCTAGATGAATGGATGAAGATAGTTGTTCAACAGATAGAATTGATTCAAAACCAAAGAGAAAAATGGCATGATACATATATCAAGGACAAGAAATTCAAAGCTGGTGACTGGGCACTACTGTATGATTCCAGATATAAAGATGCTATGGGAAGACTTCAAACCAGGTGGTTACGTTTGTATGAAATAGAAGAAGTTTTCCAGAATGGAGTTGTTTGTTTGTCCACAATTGATCCTGTTCGATTCAAACTCTTAGTAAATGGTCACCGACTGCGTCTATATCATTAGTTGACCACTAAATAGGAGTTCCTACAGCAATTTGCTCCACAGGATGAAATCAAGGTTCCTGCAACAACTGACAAAGATCCTGCACCAACTCATCGGCTTCCTGCTGCAGTTGAGCAAGGTAATAAAGGTAAAGTTCCTGCAGCCTCTACAGTGAACATGTTTGTCGCTTCATAATAAAATATTTCCATATCTTATGGGAATATTCTTCTTCATAAATAAAATTCCACCCACATCATTCCATCCCACGTTCTTACCTGTCATTTCACTTCATTTTGCCGTCATTTTTCGTACAACTACAGGTACATGTATATTGTGTTTATTTTAATTACACATTTATTAGTTCATTATGATTATATTCTTTTTAAATCTGCTCCACTCCCCAAAATCTCGTCAGCTTGTGTGGACACATGCTAGGTTAAGTTGGGGGGGTGCTTTATGGTTTGGTTTCCAAAGTGATTGATTATCTATCATTTTTGGTACTCCGAATTGATTTCTTTCCATCATTGCTTATTATGCTATTATTTCGTGCAAGGGAATAATAAATTTTGCTGCCAAAATTAAGATATGTATGGGAATTTCAATTTAGCAAGTCTGTCAGATATTCTAGTCTCTTGTTTCTTAGCTGTAGAGTAAAAAATAGCAGAGTAAGAGATGGGTGGTGATCCAATTTTCCATGAGCCAATGGTTCATGAAGTGTTGCTGTAGGATGCTCTTTGTGAGCATTATTTTAGACACCACGGTTGGCTGAATTACTTCTTAAGAATTAGGGATTATAATGAAGAAATTGCTGCAAAATTTATGCATTCCTTTAATGAAGGAGAAGCTATAGTTAAAGGCTTGAGGGTTATTGCTACGGAGCAGCGAATAGAAGAAGTAACAGGGTTGCCACAGGAAGGCAAACTATTTCTAGAATCAAAAGATGCAAGAAGCGCCAGGGTAGAGTTCACAATTCCCACGGATGGACCCCTAACGGTGGACAAACAAGGAACTAGAAGGGTTTCCCTACCAGCAGAGTGGCCTCGGGTAGCTTTGAATGTTATGAAATACGTTACATGTGAGGGGCGATATTCAAATCTGCATTCACCTCTTTTTAAATTACTTAGTCATCCATGACATGGCCGGCAAGTGAATGTTCCTAGTTTATTATACCACCTCATTTCTACAAGCACTAAGGAGACACAGAAAAATGGAAATCGCTTCGTTAGCCATCATGGATTGGTTAAGCTGCTTGTACAATGGTCCCTGAGAGATGTTTCACAAATGGAATGGGGTGTATTTGAGGATATAGTGCAGTTTAGTGTTGAAGATGACCCTGTTGTAGAGAATCCATCAATTGAAGAAGAAAATGATGTAGAACCCTCTTCCCCTGTAGTTGCTACAGAAGAGGATTTGCTTGTTGCTGAAGGAGCTGCATATATTATGGAGGAAGAGACAGTAGAGGCAAATGTGGAACAACCCTCTACTTCTCTTCAAGGAAATTTACCAATTCCTCGAAGAAAAGGAAAGGAGTTGGAAAGGGATGAAATAGATGAAGAACCCATGGCCTAGCCACAGGTAACTCAGATTCCTCCTGTAGCCAAGAGGTGTAGGACAAAAAGAAAAACTCCTGCGGCAACTGAAGCAACTCCTGCAGCCATTCCAAAGGTTTATGTGAAGAGAACACATAGTAAGACATAGAAGGCTCATCCTGCAGGTGACCCTACAGATATTGAAATACAAGAAGAAGGAAGCCCTGTAGATGATGAAATCCAATTAGAAGTTAATGAGGATAGACTAGAAAATCTTGCTTTTGTGGCGCAACAACTTGAAGAGACTATTGGAGATATTTCATAGTAGTCTGAAGAAATTGTTGAAAATATTCCTGAGCAGCTTGAAGAAATTGTTGGAGACATTCTACAACAGCCTAAGTAAAATATTGGAGAGATACCAGCACAGGTTGAGGAGCTTATCAAGGAAATCCCACAGCCGAAGGTAGCACCTATTAGACCTCCTTCATCCCTAAGTAGTTTATCTATTGCTTTAACATTTTATAGACAATGGGAAATAGAGAGGGCTAGGTTGCAAGGGATTATTGATAAATAGAAAAAAGAAATTGAAAGGAGAGATAACAAAATTGAGGAATTAGAGGCTAAGGTGGAAATAATTTCTGGTACGATTCCTGAGTTAATGCAGTGTAGGTCACCTCCAAGGGTTTATGCAGTGCATGTGAAGGAGTGGTATTTGAACTTCAAACTAAACCACATTATTAGGGACCTTAGCCCCTCCTTAAAAACACCTGAAGAATTCTTTTATGCCTACCAAACCTCTCCACCAGCTGTGAAGAATTTGCTATGTGAATTGTATTTACATAACTATGATGTACCCTCAGATAGTGAGTGGAACCCCTTATTGTATATCGGGGATATCAATATCAAAGCTTTAATGTCATGGATCCAAAATGAAATCATCATGGGGGCACAAGCCAAAGAATATGAAAAACTAGAGTTTGACTGTTCATTGCCATTAAGGAGAGAATCAAAAGCACCAAGAGTTCTTTATTATGAGTGGCAAAAATTACTGGTGAGAGATGATGTTTGAAAATTAGTGCTTCCAATGAGAGAAGAAATCTATCAAGCATATGAGCATTTGGTTTAGACTAACAGGACAACTGCAATAGAAGAGTTAACTCAGCGTTGGAACAATTTACCAGAACAATTAAAGCAAGGAGAACCTTATTCACTACAAAATTTTCAGGCAGCCATGCAAAGAGCCCCCAGATATATACAGTTAGGCAGGGAGAAAGCCAACAACTGGCTACCATTTATCTTTCAACCCCCAATCCTCATGTGGCCTCTTTTGGCATGTCAGCCTACGAAACAGAATTATGATGCAGTCACAGAAGAGTCAGCTAGATGGTCCAGGCTGAAAAAAATGAAAGGATTTTATTGGAACTTGGCTTCAGGGGGGACAGGTCAGGGCACCATTGGTGATTTGAGAGTTACTACAAGAGTCAGAAATTTTCCTTTTATTGTAGGATCAACAAGCTCTTAAAGTTGGGGACATGATAAGTTGAGACTTTGTCATGTTTTTATCATCAAAACTCTCAAGTTTTTGACATCTTTTAGTTTGCATAATAGTAGTGATGTGTTGTAAATTGACTATATGTATTCCATGTGTTAAACCTGAACTTATGAAATCATGTTTGAATTTTGCCAGTCAATTCCTACAGCCATGTCATTTATTCCTGCAGCCATGTGATTTGTTCCTATTGCTATGCGGATTATTTAGGGTAATATCATATGTGAATTAATAAATGTATTAATTAAATAAAATGCATATGTATGTCCTTGTATGTTGTTGTTGTTGTAGTGCAGGTAATAAATGATGCCGCGGTGGATATTCTCCTTTCGCGCCTGAAGAAGGAAAGATCACGCAAGAGATAACTAAAGATCAAATTGAAGAGGAGCTGAGCAAGCGCAAGGTACGACTTAGGTGGAGTAGCCAAGAAACACTACTAAAGTCTAACTTTAGTGGACACTGAATTTTTAAAACACCACCATGACATGCAAAGACTGTGGTTTGGTTCAGATCCATGTTTCCTGTAGCCAAGCTCTAGTTATCTTCTTTATTAGTCAATCATCTGCCTCTTCTTTTGGGCATGATTTGAGTTGTCTATTGTAGTTGATCCTCTCTTTTATAATAAGCTCTTCCTTTTTCTTAGAGGTTAGACATAATAGAAAGGAATTGAGCATAGGGTTTTTTATAAGCATTCTTGTGTTTCTTTTCAAAATATGTAATCACTTTCAGGAAGCAATGAATAAAAATTATGTTGTTATGATCTGTTAAAGGTAGTTTTTAGGAAGTTGGATATCACTCATCCAAGGGGGCCCACTTGGTGAGTGATCTTGTGTGTGCTCAATGAAATTAATTTTTCTTTAGTTGCAGTAGAAGTTCTTGCTTTGATTGTTCCTGCAGCCACTGGAAACAGATCCATTGATTATTCCTGTAGCCAAACCAGAACAAAGTAATTTCTGTTATTCATGATCTTTCCAGCATTGTTTTTATGAATACTATGTAGAATTTCTTCCTATAGCCTTTCCATAATTTCCATTCTTTCCTTTCCTTTTCACATAATGTTAGTTGCTTCAGTAATGCAAAATAGCCATTAAAGGAACTTAGTGCATATATAGTGCAAACCCATTTCAAGTATTACATCCTTGGGTTGATAACTAAATGAGCACTAGCCATAAAAATAGTAACTTTACTAGATGAACATCCAAACTTTGGGTTGAGACTTCAATTATATTTATTATTATTATTGTTGGAGTAGACACCAACTCAAGAAATATTTGATGAATCCATCAGTTTTGGTACCATCAATAGTAGGCAAGCCGCTCATTCTCTATATATCAACAACCAAAGTATCATTAGGGGCACTGCTAGCACAAGAGGATCCAAAAGGCAAGGAATGAGCTATTTATTACATCAACAAAAATTTGAACAGATCTGAGCTAAATTATACATTCATTGAGAAGGCTTTCTTAGCAGTGGTGTTTGCCTCTCAAAAATTCTGCCATTATATGCTAGCCCATACAATCAAGCTAGTAGAAAAAAATGATCCTCTCAAGTATTTTCTCAACAAAGCAACTCTTACAGGACAATTGGCTAAGTAAATCATGATTCTGAGTGAGTTCGATATCCAGTACATAGAACATAGAGCTATGAAAGGACAGACAATTGTAGATCAACTGGCTGAAGCACCGCTACTAGATCAACAACCAATGCAAGTGGAATTTCCAGACATGGATGTACTCACTGTCACACCCAAGCAATGGACCTTGTACTTTGATGGATCCTATACACAACATGGATTGGGTGTCAACATCTTGTTCATCACTCCAGAAGGGCACACTATTCCAATATCTTATAGACTAGTGTTTCCATGCACCAACAACATCGCTGAATATGAAGCCCTAGTAAAAGAAATCAAAATGGCAATGGAATGAAGAATCATAGAATTGGGAGTCTATGGGGATTCTAAATTATTTATTAATCAGATCAATGATGAATATCAGACAAAGGATGATAAGCTAATGCCTTACAAGAGAATGGTGGATGATTTCAAACATTACTTTGTACATATCACCTTTGAGAAAATACCAAGGTTGGACAACAAAGTTGTCGATGCAATGACTATTATCACTTTACTACAGAAAATTCTAGACAAATAGAATCATTACAAGTTCCTGGTAGAGCAATTTTTTTCCCCAACCTATGATAATTCTGCATCCTAAGTCATTTATGCCTTAACCGGTTCAGATTCACCTCTTTATGGGACAATCTATGATTACCTTAAGAACAATACTCTTCCACTAGACCTGTCTCACAACTAAAAATGCAACTTCATCTGGCAAGTCATCTGCTATACCTTAACTACTGACACACATTACCATCAAGGTCTAGATGGTACTCTTCTTCAATGCCTCGATCGTAACAAATCCGGCTCTGCCTTACACGAGCTTCACGAGGGTATTTGTGGTATGCATTCAAGTGGTCCTACTCTCACCAAGAAACTTCTGAGAATGAAATATTACTGGTCAACAATGGAGAAAGAATCCTATCAATTTGCAAAGAAATGTCCTAATTGTCAAATCCATGGCAATCTTATCCATGCACCAACACAAGAGCTACAACCGTTCACCACATCTTGGCCTTTCTATCAATGGGGACTTGATTTAGTAGGGAAAATTCATCCTTCTTCTTCAAATGGACATAAGTTCATTATCACTGCAACAAAGTATTTCACAAAGTGGATAGAAGTAGTCCCGATGACCACTATAACTAGAAAACAGATCACCTCATTTATTCTCAATTATCTCATTTGTAGATATGACATTCCTAGCTCCATCATCACCGATAACGGGCATCCTTTCAAAAAACAAGATGTGCGGGAGTTATGTGAATGATTAAAAATCCAACATCGCTTCTCTACACCATACTACCCATAGGGGAATGGTCAAGCAGAAGCATCGAATAAAACAATCCTGAAAATCCTCAAGAAAACAGTAAATGATGTGGGTAAGGATTGGCATGTACAACTCAATCCGAAACTTTGGGCATACAGGACTAGTATTCAGACACCTATAGGGGCTATGCCATATTCATTGGTGTATGGATTAGAAGCAATTCTGCCTCTTGAGGTAGAAATTCCATCTCTTAGAGTATCTTTGAAGGGCCTCATACCAAATGAGGAATATCGAGTAAACAAGTTGCATGAACTAGATCTTCTTGATGAAAAATGACAAAATGCCTATAACCATCTCAAGGCATACCATCAAGGAATGTGCAGAAGCTATAATCACAAAGTCATACCTAGGGATTTCAAAGTCGGTGATCTCATACTAAAGGTAAATCTGAGAAATCAACAAGATCGAGAAAAGAAGGGGAAGTTTGAACCTAACTGGTTGGGTCCTTTTGTCATCATATCAGCCTACGGATCATGTGCATATCAGTTAACAACTTTAGAAGGGGACGTACTCAACAAACCAATCAACAATATGCATCTGAAGAAATTCTACACTTGAGTCGTCCAATGCACGAAAAAAGTGAGAAAATACAAAAAAAAAAAAAATCAGAAAAATACAAAAAAATAAAAAACAAATTAAAAAAGTACAATAAAACCAAGTAGTAAAAACCTGGCAATAGGCACTATTTGTGAGAGAACAACTCCTCTATCTATCAGTACTTATATCTTTTGATCCATCTAGTCTCCATTAAAAGCCATCACCATAACACTTATTCATGCAACATTATCCCGGACATACTTAGCGTAGTCACTGTCCTTGATTATCCAAAAACACTTATCCGTATCATATCCCACCATCACTTGGTGATCAATGTATATATCCACATCAATAGATATATGTGACTAGGGGCAACATTCCTCTCACTTTAAAGCATTCTGACAACAAATGACAAAGCTCACAACATGCTAAGAGAAATAGTGTCAACAACTGTTCATCAGGCTAGAAAAAAGACCATTATCAAACTGCAACTTTAACACACACATGATGGATGATTTTCTGAATTATGATTTATTTACATCTGGAATAAAGTTTTGACTATTTTGTATATTTAATTTTTGAATCATCAGATCTCCTGAGCTACTTGATCAGGATGCATTGAGCTAGAGAAGCAATGAAGGAATCTGATATTTTTATTTTTTTTTGTCTATGAGGCGATCATTCATACGGTGCAAAATTGTCTCGAGACATGATTGGAAACATATCATTGAAGACATTTTCCACTTTGCACATGTAAATGGTTAACTCTTGTCTGTTTTATGCAAGCAACACTTAGGTCATCTTGGTTCAATTATACATCGACGCTTGTGTCATCTTGCAATATCAAACATCCATGTAAATTTTACTAAGGTCATTATGGTTCAATTATACCATTATGCTTGTATTAAAACTTCCAACATATCAAAAGCTCAATGATGAAAAACAAAAACAAAGCACAAACAAGTGAGTAAACAGGAATGACAATGACAAAGTTAAAGTGATCATTTAGTTGCATATCATCTTAATCTTGCATATCATTATCATACATCTCATTTTCAAGATACATCTCATATCATTATCATACATCTCATTTTCAAGATACATTTCACATCATTGTCCTTATCATAAATCTCATAAATCCAAGTAATCAATGTAATATATCATCACTCGTCAAAATCATGAATCATACATTCACATCATCATCGAAATCAATAACATTTCTATCTAAACATCAATCTCATATCAAAACATAATGCATATTATCAATCATCATCAATAACACATCACATGTGAATCAAAGAAAATCAGTGCCATATACAACAAAGTGATCAACAATAAAAGAGACAGATCTCTCAGGTATGACTATCTCTTGAGGCTGATGGTCTGGCAGTAGATGTACCAGCCCCAGGATTTCCACCAGGTGGATCACATTGGGCAAGCCCCATAACACCTCTTCTCTTTGTCCTTGTATGACTGAGGCCGGATCGATTAGCTGCCATTGTTGCATATCTAGGAGCTATGTGACCTCTAGGGACCACCTCCTCATATAGATTCCTGTAATACTCAGCCCCCTTGACCGATTACTGTATCTCTGTCAGCATGTCCCGAACTGATGCACCAGCCATCGCTCTCTCTGACCTGTCAATGAGATCCTCTACCCGACCTTGGTGCTCTCTCTGTATCCTGCTCTGTAATTATCTATGTAATCTGGCATTGCTACGCTAACACTTATGTTTGTAGCTCCTACATCATGACCTGTAGCTCTCTGATCTGTGAATCCTATCGATGGGTGGGTACCCTAATCTAAATGAGTACTTATGTCATGGTTCCACCCACACTTGTCCCTGTCTGAGGCACTGATGGAGGTAGAACATCAGATCTCCTCCTCTGGGAAAGTCACCTAACATCCTTTATACCACCCATCGCTGCTAGCACTGCACCTACCCTACCAACCCCACTAGCACCAAGAACCAACCCACCTCCTCTATCTAATTCACCATATCCTTTATCTCCTCCTCTCCCTCTATCAAATCCACCTCTCCCACCTCCTTCACCACCTCCTCCACCACCTCCTCCATCATCTCCACCTCCCTCTCCTACCTCCTCTCCCTCCTCATCTCTCTATTTGGATCCCCCTTGCCTCTGTGGCTGCTCATCCTCATCATCATAAAAAACAAGTAGCATCTCTGGAGGATCAGATATACGTGCCATTACATGTGCCATGAAGTATGCTGAAAACTCCTCTGTCATCTCAGCATCCACAACCCTAGCCCCATAATCCGAGATCTATCCTGCCAACATCATATACTCCTTCACCGCTGCTACGCTATCCAAATTAGGTCCCCACTCTAGCACATCATGTCTCTAACATGCATATAAACAAGCTCCCTATGGCATCCCTTGTTGTCTACCATACTACCGCTAAACACGGCTGTGCAAGAATTATTCAATAATAAAGGGCATCTGCCTGATCAAGTACCTCAACATATATACATAGGGCATCTCTATCCCATCCTCTACCCACACCTCACAATCCATATAGGTCTCTAAATGATCGTATCTATATCATCCAGTGCTCTCTGCCAATGCTCTAGTTTTCCCAACTTATGCTAGACAACTACACCTGTGTACCCGTAAACATAAGCTCATCCAACTGGCCTATCCCTGTCTGCAATTGGTCTTGACACAAGAATCTACTCCCAGGCCCACACCTGTAACAATGTCACCCCAGCTGATAAACTAGTGTATCCCAAATATGCCACCTGGTGAAGCTCTCTATAAAGATGGGCCAACATACAAGACCCCCATGCAAACCTATGTCCCTACATCACCATGTCCTCTAAAACCAATCCCCGTCCCATAGCTAGTCCCTTCGACCTATGGCCAAGACACAAAAATCCACCAATAAACCCTACTAGTATAGATGACAACATAGCATAACCAAAATCCCAAAACTCTTGCCATGGGATCTCATACCTGCTAATCTGATCATCCTTGAAGATGCGATGAAGAGCCTCTATCCCACCCTCCTTAGTCTTCTTATATGACAATAAGGCCCCAACTTTAAGAATCCATAGAATCCGATAATATTCATCTGGTGTGACTATCATCTCGCCCGTAGCCAAGTGAAAAGTGTTTGTATCACTGTGCCACCTCTCTGCCAACACTATCAGTAAACCCCGATTAATGATATACCAAGGCATTTCTAATAATGAGGAAAACCCACATCTCTCAATAACATCTCTTGCAGCCTGTGACAAATGTGGAATCAATGACCATGGTCTCAGAAATCACTCTCGAGACTGGAGCACGCCAAGCTCTTCCTGCAAAACAACAAATATCCATCATCAGTTCCCAAATCCATCTGATATATCAAATCAAAGCAAAATCAACTTGAAATAGCAAAGCATCTCAAGAACACATGATAAACATATTCGCATCAATCTGTGAATCAAATCAAAGACCCATATCACAAGCAACATATCGAAAGCAACATCAAATCCATAACAAAAATCAAATTGGGACTCATAATGCAAGCATCACATCGGGACTTATATCAGAAATCAAATTAGGATTCATATCAAAAATCACATCAGGACTCATAACACAAGCATCAAATCAGGACCTATATCGCAAGCATCAAATCAGGATTCATATCGAAAATCACATTAGGACTCATATTGGAAATCAAATCAGGACTCATAACACAAGCATCACATCAAGACTTATATCGCAAGCATCAAATCAGGATTCATATCGAAAATCAAATCATGATTCATATCAAAAATCACATCAAGACTCATATCGGAAATCAAATCAGGACCTATATTGCAAGCATCAAATCAGGATTCATATCGAAAATCACATCAGGACTCATATCGAAAATCAAATTAGGACTCATAACGCAAGCAACATCAAATCCATATCGCAAGCATCAAATTGGACCCATATCACAAATCAAAGACCCATATCGCAAGAAACATATCAAACACAACATCAAATCCATATCACAAGCATCAAATCAGGATTCATATCTAAAATCACATCAGAACTCATATCGAATATCAAACCAAACTCATATCAGAAAGCAAAATCAAGATCCATATCAAACTCAAAATCAAGATCCACATCAAAAATCAATCAGCTTGGCACTCCATATCGAAAGCAATTTATATTGACATCAGCAGACTTAGATCATCCTACATCAGCATATCAGAAATTGGACATCATCACAAAGGATTCACATTAGCTCGAGAACCATAACAGAACAATCAGCAGCTACATATCGACATCTACGATATCTATCTAATCTATTTGACTCACGACACATTCTTCATAATCCTTTTTTCATCAACTTTGGACCCTACAAGCTAAACCAAGGATCCTAAGCACTACGCTGTTACTCATGCGCTATCCTTTTTCATCAATGCACTAGAAATCATATCCTACACACTAAATCCCTACCACATGCTAACTGGTACTTCCATTGCACTACCTTGTTAACCCTATGCGTTAAACCAACCTATGCGCTACCCAACCCACCCATCACACTTCTATTTAGACCCTATGTGATAGAACACCCTACGCGCTAGCCTATTTCTCATTCGCGCTATCATATGCTACTCAGACACTAAACTACCTAGGTTAACCCTATGCACCAAAATTCCTATCGTATGTGCTGCACGATTTAACCTACATGCTAACACGGAAAAACCGATGCAAAAATAGAAAAACATGATCAAAATGAGCAAAATCAATAAAAAACGTAGAGAGATTTTGACCACTTATTGGTGGGCGATAGATGGTGGGTCTCCGGTGTTTCCTTACGTGCTCAAATCGGTGCAAGGAATATGGAATTGACATCATCGTCAGAGCTCCAAATGTCACAATCACAAAGAGACAAGTGTGCAAATGAATTTTCCAAAACACTTTTTACCTTTTTATAGGGTAAAATCAAGAAGGTTAATAAGTGGGGTATGTATTTTCCCTCACTTTTTCATTTTTTAACCTTATCAACATCATTTTTGGGAGATGAATCAATAACATACATTTAACGTAGTCAATATTCTCAAATTACAATTAATCCAAAAATGCTCATCAAACTTGACCATTTTTCACTAAATCCTTGATTCATCTCCTGAGGGGGCATCATCAATATCATTCATCAAATGTGGGGTATCATATCGACATTTCAATGCACAAAATCATTCTATCAAATTTTGACAACATATCCGATAAATTTTCTTTGAATCAACATGTGCACACACGTCACTTCAAAGAGGGGCAAAATGTAGATGTATAAATCTGACCACTTTCCTAAATGGATATTTAATATTTATTTTAACCATATTCCTCCTATTAATTAAAGTCTATTTAATTAATTTCTTCACATTAATCTATTTGATTAAATGAATTACTCAATTTGTTTAATTAAGTTCACTTAAACCTTTTCTAGCCTTTGATTAAATAAATCACTCTATTTAATTAATTCCCCTTTCCCCCTTTTTAATTAAATTTACATTTGATTAAATTGATCCTTGCAAATAAATAAATATAATTTATTTATTTAAATTTCCCACTTGTATTTATGCAAGTTGCATCTTTTTAGTTGAAATAAAGTAATTTTATTTTAATTAAATTCCTCTTTCCTCCACTTGCAAAATCCTACATCTCCCACTTGCCTCCTAAAACCCTTCTTGATTCTTCTAATCCATTCCAATCAGCCTAATCCATCTCCTAAATATTGTCACCTTCCTAAGAAAAGAGAAGTCACTTCTCAAAGCCTCCAAAGTCTTCAATAACCATTAAAGGCTCCATGTCCTCAACAAGTTAACCCTCAAAGTCTTCCAAACCATTTAAGGCTCTTACATAACCATTAATGGTTAACTTAACCTTCTTGCATGATTAGAGACTTCTCTCTAACTCAACCCTCATCTAACCCAAGGGTCTCATCAAGCATTCATGGCTTTAACCTTGGTTATCCCTTTAACCTTTGCACAAGAGTTTACCCCTTGGGTAAAAGCTTTATCCATTGGATAACCCTAGCCTAACCTTAACCCTTGCCTCCTAAGGTAACCTCCATGTCTTCTCAAACATTTAATGCTTCTTTCATCTCCTCTCAAGCAACCTCTTGTTGATAATTATCACCATTTCATTGGTGAGAATTGTGAACATGGATTGATTAACTTTCAATCTTGACCCTTGTTAAGAATATCCAATCTTGACCATCCATTGTCGTATTTTCCCTATAAATAGAGCTCTCCTTCTCTCATTTGAAAGAGAGAAGTTTTTGTGCATTAAACTTATAGTCATTTTACTAAGCATTTTAGTTTCTCTTTGATAAACCATCTTAATAAGCATTTAGAAGCATTTTAATATTATAGAATATCCATGTTAGACTAGTATATCATTGCTAGGATAATTATCTATTCTTATCATCATCTTTATGCTATATTAATCATCATAGTTTCAATATCATACATATCTAGGAATGCATTCATGCATAATAATCAAACATCACTCATTCTTGGAGTTGTCATTCCTAAGTCACTTTTCTTAGTGATCTGAGAGAAAAGACATTGACTTTAGGGATCCTGTGACATAGAGAACAATGGGACACCCCTTGGGAAGTTGAGCTATTTCAATATAGTTCCTATAACTTGCACCAAGCATCTCATTGGTGTGTGGGCCTTTTGAATCAAAATTTTACGTTTTTGTCGCCCTCATTTCCAGCACACAGGATGACACATGGGTTGTCCATCAAATGGAGGTGACCCGTGGAGATGATGATGACAAAGGGAACATAGTTTGCAAGGGGACCTTGCTTGTTGGAGCACCTATACCATGACTTGCATTAGTTTGTATACCTGAGTAGATGTGGGCTATTAACAGTGATGACACTTCTTTAGGTCTGGGCTTACATGATCCGAGGGTGGTAGTTCGTCATAGCTCTCTTCTCTAGTCCATTTTGTATTAGTGTATTTTGTATGATGAGATAAAAACTTGAGGGTGATTTCAAGGTTGACAATAGCCATTATGATTTTTGACATTATTGTATTATGACACATTATATATATATATATATATATATATATATATATATATATATATATATATATATATATATATATATATATATATATATATATATATATATATATATATGTATGTATGTATGTATGTATGTATGTATGTATGTATGTATGTATGTATGTATGTGTTGGTAAAAAAAATTTGTCACTATGAATTCTCCTTCAAAATTGACCCTGTTCGCCTGAAGAGCTGTGACAACCATTCCAATAGTTGGAGAGATTGCAATCAAACTGCATTCTTCCTCTGCATTTGAGAGGGGTAGCTCCCTCATAGGATAGGGGTTTTTTAGGATTTTTTGTGTACTTTTAACCTGAAAGTACATAAAGGAAAAAACACAAAACTAAAGAAAGATAAAGAATAGAAACCCCAACAGTAGACATACGAATACCAATTCAGATTTCACAAAAGGCAATGATTACAAAGGGGATTTAAGCATAATATAAGTTTTGACTTGCAATGATGATGAAAGAAGAGCTACAAATCTTAACATGTGAAAAGATAAATAACTCTAGCACATCCAAACTAGGATACCAAAGCTTGATTGTGTTCCATTACATCAATTGCATGAATTATAAGCATCCCAATAGATGACAAATGATTTGCACATAGACAAATAAATCACTAATTTGACATATAAAAAATTAGCAACAATAACTCAAGAAGAACATATAGAACATACGAGTTAAATGCACATCCTTTGTTATTTCCATGAAATTATATAATTTCAAGAACTCTTTTGTACAAAGTGTAAACACAAAAGTCATCAATCTATTTCTTCGAGAATTTATCCATAGTCTCCCCCTATAAAAGTCCCCCCTTTTACAATGCAAAAAGTCTTCCTTTATAGGCTTGAGAGAATAACTACTTCCTAACCACCTAGCCTAACTACTTTATGTAACCACTTACAATTACCACTTAAGATAACTATCATAAGCAAACACTTAGGATAACCTCCTAACATAATCCCTTAGCATAAGTTCTTAAAATAACTACCCAAGTCATCACTTGAAATAACTACCTCGCAACTACTTAGGATAACTACCCTAGGAGAATCACTTAAAATAACTATTTAAGTTAATCACGTGGGATAACTACCATTTTTGGAGACAAGTTAGGATTTACCTAAATTTTATAGTAATAACTTGTAGTTGTAATAAGTGACTATCACTTTTACAAAAAGATATAATTTGAGGCCCATAACATCAAAGAGAGAAGTGAGATATTGGCCATGTCTAAGTGGAAATGTGTTTGCTTGTAATCATCAAGAACTTGGTCTTGGAAGAAATCCACCATAATCACATTGATGATCAACCTTTCCTTCCATTTGACATTGTCTCCATATTTTGTGTATGTGTATTATGAGAAGACTTCCAATTGTATGTGTTGAGCGTGTTCTTCCAAAGCATTTTTTCAAATAGCTTCAAAATAAATATATTCACTCACTGCAATTAAAATTGTTGTATTCTCTATCATTTAAAGGTTGACTTATTTGCATATATTTGAAAGATCCCTTCAAGAATGTTTTGATCTTTAATAGAGCTTATATGCATTCATTGAATTCATGAGATTGAATCTCTGGGAAGCATTCTATCAAAATCTCACGTCTTGAACACACAAAAAGGACTTTAGTGAAGGTTGTATGAATTGGCCTCGCATTTTCTTTGAAGTTTCAAAAGCCTTTTTAACAAATTTATTTTGTGCTCAACCTACAAATGCTCTATTCCATGAGACATTATTTCTTTGTACCATCCTGCCAAATGGTCGATGTGCTTATCTGTGGCATGAATGTCTTCAACTATAGTATCTGACAAAAATCTTTCTCCTATCAGACTTTGATGAACATCTTTTTGTTGTCCCAGAGTTCTCGTGATTGATCTTTGGTTCCACCATCTACATGCATTTCTACCAGAGCATTTCCAAGTCATGATATCTGCTATCAATTTCAGAGGCCTTTTCAACCATTTTTCATAAATGTTACAATTACGACATTCCACGAGTCAACATCTCTTTGAGGCATCCTGACGAACATTATAAAATTTGATTATACACTTGTAGATTGCATTTGCTTGAAACTTATTAAAGCCTTTACAACAAATCTATTTTGTAGCTGTCGAACAATCATTGTATTTCGGGTGCAAGTTTGAGTAAGTAAAAAATTCTGAGATTTGCCTTGCTGAATCCATTTTTTGTTCATATTGCAATCAATTTTGATCATTGAGATGATATCTCTTTGGGGTATTGGTTTGTCCATTTCTTGTAGATGCCACGGCTTGCACTCATACCATGTCACGAGACCACATTTCTTCGATACATCATGTTGAATAGTTCACATGCCCTAGCTATGCTTCCACATTTTTCATGCATGTATGTCTACCTGTGCATTTCTAAGCTATTATATCTAACAAGAATCTTCATATCAATGTGTTTTTGATGGATGTTTATGACCTCTTCCAAAGCTTCAAATTTTGGTGCAGGTAGGCAGGAGGATGTCGATTACCATTATAGGATCGTCTTTGCACTTGGATAGTGTATGTGCCTGATAATTTTTTATATTTCCGTTGTGATTTTGCATACAATGCTTCGATGAAGTAGTTATCAATAAGTAGTTATTATAACTACTTCCGCTTTGGCCTTTCAAATCAAATGAGAAACTCCCTTTGTCGATGATTTGTGTAAATTGGCCAACTTGTCAACTTATCCAAACCACCGATAGTTATGTCTTCATTGGTATTCATTCTATTGGTAACTTGTGAGCCTTGAGAAAACACCGATTTGTATTGACTTGAAACTGCTTTAAGATATTCATCAGCAAATCGGTAACTTAGATCACTTGTCCAAATTGTTGATGGACAAAATAACCAATTCTTGCACCGTTCAGAAGACTTTTGGCCAATGATTAAACTTCTTTTGTCAATACAATTGGTGAAATGAAGATGAAATGGCGAGTTCTGAATGACTATAAAAGTGTCGACAAGAGATTATTTTCATTTCTCCATTGGCCTTTATCATTGGCAATTTTCTCACCATCGGTTTCTTCTCCCTTCTCACTAAAAAGCTTTCATTTTTTTTAAACACATATAATCATTTATGTTTTTCTAATAGAATATGGTCATTAATTCAACATTAGCAAAAGTGAGAGAGAAATTTTGCAAGTGAAGTCATCAACCCTTAGTCTTCAAGCAATATGAGAAGGTTGTAGAATTCATTTTATCAATGCTTTTGTACCATTATAGTTGGTTTCCTTGGAGATTTTTTTTTCTTGATAGACTCGTTGATTTGAAAATGGAAAACAACTGTAACTTTCAAGTGACACAATATTTGACCATGAGAGTTATTATTTTGAAGAGTTTGACATGAAAAATTTAAATTTTTACTTGTTTGAAAATGAGGCTAACAGTATGTATGTATGTATGTATGCACGTATGCATGTATGTATATACATATATACATATATACATATACACATATACATATATATACATATACATATATATATACACATATACATATATAGATACATACACAAACACACATATATATAAATACATACATACATATATACATACATACATGTATATACATACATATATATACATATACACATAAACATATACACATATACATATATACACATATATACATATATATATACATACATATACACACACACATATATGTATATATGTGTATATATGTATATGTATATATGTATATGTGTATATATGTATGTATATATATACATACATACATATATGTACATATATACATACATACATACATACATATATATATAGATACATATATATGTGTATGTATGTATATACATACATACATACATACATACATACATATATATATAGATACATATATATACATATATATACATATACATACATATGCATACATATATACATATATATATATATACATACATACATATACATACATATATATATGCATGCATATATACATACATATATATATACATACATACATATATACATACATATATATAGACATATACATATATATACACACACATATATGTATGTATCTATATATATATGTATGTATGTATGTATGTATGTATATATGCATGTATGTATATATGCATATACATATATATATATACACACATATATATACATATATATATATGTATATGTACATATATACATACATACATATATATATGTGTGTGTGTGTGTATATATATATATATGTATGTATATATATATATATGTGTGTGTGTATATATATATATATATACATATATATATATATACATATATATATATATATACATATATATATATACATATATATACATATGTATATATATATATGTATATATATATGTGTGTGTGTGTGTGTGTACATATATATATGTATATATATATGGTGCAGGAGCACCTAGGACTTAGGCAATTTAACTTTCACAATCTTGGCTTGTACTGATCCTAGCCAAGTCAATGGTGAATAAGGACTCCAGGAGGGTCCAAGAGTGAGTATTTTGTGTCAATGCAGGCCTGGGTTGAGTTCATTTTACTTAGGTTTGCATTTCTGTGTAAATAGTGAGTTTGAGTAGGTATTTGGCCTTTTGGTTGGTCAAAAGTGTCAAAAGTTGGTAAAATCATTAGAGAGGGTTAAATAGGTCTTAGACATGTTTGAAATTTCATATGTGATGATTTGAAATAGGTCTCATAGGTCTCAATACACACATGGTAAATATATATAAACCCTCTCTTTAATATTTACCAAGGTTACCAAGGTTGGTGAAGTGTGTTTTGTAAGTCCAACAACTGAAACTACTCATTTTCAGTCTTGTTGACAACATTTTGGCTTGTTTTACTCAATTTTGCAATAGACTATGGATTGAATCCATTGATCCAACAATGAATTGAGTTACTCTTGTGTGTTTTTGTACTGTTGGTTCATTTTAGAGCTTTGTAATTACTGTACATAGGTGTTTTCTTGTTCAGGTTTGTAAACAACCAGTTTTGGCTTGTAAATAGCAATTTTCTTGTAAATATGGTTGCCCCATGAGTCTCACATGTGCTGCCATCATGGCTAGTTGGTACATGTTTGGAAAACTCCTATACATTGTACATATGTAGGTTCAAAAGCTAGAGAAGTGTTTAAACATGACTGCCCCCTTATTCTAGGCAAGTCCAAGAGCAACTTGACTAGAGAAAATAAAGTGAAAAAGTGGTGTAAGGTGCAAAGGTGAGTGCAAGATCACTATTTAAGAGTTTGGAGGGGTCCATGGGTTGGGGAAGACTTGTGTATGCAAGGAGGAGCCTTGAGAAATCCATTTGATATCAAAACCCCAAATTGTTCATTCACTGCAGGTTAAAGGGCTATAAACCCTCAAAACCCTCATTTTGGGGTTCACACATTGTACTCTCAGACCAGGGGATAAAACCAAAAAAATTATTTAGGGATGGGTGAATTATTGAATAAAAACCAAATTTGTTTGGGGGTCCTTTGAATCGTTTTCCCTCAAGCCCTAGAAAACCAGTTTTGGAGGCCTAATTGGGGCTCATTCCTTGTAGCCCTTTTTCTAGGCAAAATATTGAAATCAGTAAGAAACCTCAAGGTTGAAAACCACTAATGGACTCCAAATGCACTCAAAACATGTTAGAATACCTCTCTACACCTCTACATCATCTCACAATAGCAGGAGGTCATTTTGACAAGTCAAGGCCAAGAGGTCAGAACTGAGTAGCTGAGAAGCACTATGAATTGGTAGGGTTCCTAGCCAAAACACTTGAAGAAAACACCTTAGAAAGAACAAGAATCAAGCCCTAGAATAGATTGAGAAGGAATTGAAGGTATAGAGAGAAACTAGGTCTGGTGAGTTGGTGCAATTGAGCAACACTAGCTAGGTGAAGTGTTGAGCAAACTAGGTTAACCCTATCAAATTGGTATTATAGCTTATAAGATTTGGGCTAGAAGAGTTGATATCCTTAGTGGAATCTATAGGAGACAAAAACATGGTGACCAATGCAGAGTTGGCCAAGAAAGTGGATGATCAAGAGGAAGAGAATAGACTCCTGAAAGAGAAATTGATTGAATTGGAGAGTAAGCTTGGTGCAATTGAAACCAATAGTGATGAAGTGTTGGTAAAGGTGGAAGGAGCAGAAGGGAAAGGTAAAGAAGTGGTAGAGATTGATAAGATACCTAAACCAGATCCTATCCTAGACCAAGAACCTTTCTTGAAGGTGTTGAAAGCCTTGAGTGGAAAATCACTAGAAGGATTGTCATTGTTCCCTGGTAAGATGGAGGCAAAAGTGGTCCTAGAATGGATAGAAGGCATGGAGAACCATTTTGAATGTGAAGGCATAACTGAAGCCCAGAGAGTCAAGGTAGCCAAGTCAAGGATGAGAGGAGCTGCCCTCACATGGTGGCAATTTGTACAAGATGAGAGGAAGAAAATGGGCACAACACCCATCTCTTATTGAAAAGGGATGTTAGTCAAAATCAAAGAAGTCTATCTCCCTAATGACTATGAAGTGCAAATTCATAGGAAGAGGCAAAAATTAAGACAAAAAGATCTTGATGTTAGTAGCTATACGGAGGAGTTTCACAAACTTGGCCTTAGATCTCATGCGGTGGAAGAAGAGAGTCTCAAGGTTGCTAGGTACCTAAATGGTCTACAGTGGAACATCCAAGAAGAAATTAGTTTAATGAGCCCAAAAAAAGTCCATCAAACCTTTCAACTTGCCCTTAAGGTGGAGGAAAAACTAAAAAGAAGACATGACTCAAGCAACAATAGGGGCAGAGGTAGAGGAAAAGACAATAGAGGCCATAGATGAGGCTTTGGTGGGAGAAGTTCTGAACAAAGAATACAAGGAGAGTCTAAACTCACTGAGCAACAAGATAGTGGTAGCAGTAGAGGAGGATTCAATAGAGGAAGGGGATTAAATAGTGGTTCTAGAGGAAGATCTAGTGGAAAAGGTAGAGGTTCCTCATATTTTACAACAATGAAGTGTTACCATTGTAACCAACTTGGTCATCCAGCATATAGGTGTCCAGAGAAAGGATCATCATCACATGGTGGTGAAAGAAGAGTGAGTTATCTCCAAGAAGAGTCTTCAAGCAACAAGACTTCAAAGGTTGCCTTAGAGTTAGAAGTAGGTGACAACTTGATGATAAGGAGAAATTTGATCAAAGAACTGGTCAGAGAAGAGCCAAGCCAAAGAAGGTCCTTATTTAGGATCAAATGCAAGATTTTGGATAAAGTGTGCAAAGTGATCATTGATTCAGGGTCTACAGACAACATTGTGTCAGAAGAGGTAGTGAGCAAGCTCAAATTGTAAAGGATACCTCATAACAATACCTATAGAGTCACTTGGTTGAACAAAGGCCAACATCTCCTAGTTAATGAGAAAGCATGGGTGGATTTTACCATTGGAAGTGTTGGTATAAATAAATATTCATTTTGGATATTATTACACTTACTTAAGTTAACTTAGGATAATGCATCTCTTCGTAGTTTGGATTTGAGACACTTAGGGAAGTGTGCACATAGGGATAGAGCTTGTAGGAGAAATTCCACCTTTTGTGGTCTTATTTTGCTGTTACACTCCACATTTGGTGGGTCATCCACCTCTTGTGGAATATTATATTATTTCTCCTACTTACCCTTAGTATTTCTTACCTACCCTTGTTTCTCATTGAGCCACATGTCATATTTGTGTGCTCATACATCCATATGGCCTTGCCTATATAAGCAGGCCTCTATTCATTGTATTGGTTAATCCAGTTGATCATTTTGCATATTGATGAGAATACAGTTTGTTCTTGTCATTCTATTGTCTCTTTTATGCTTTTCATTGTGCCCTTGATCTTGGCAAAATCCTACATGGTATCAGAGCTATTGGGGCTTCATTGATCGGTTTTTAGAGACATCGTGGAAGGCTTCTATTTTTGGATTTGGGGATCTTCATTTTTTGGGGGTGTCATACAGCAATTTGGACATCACCGTTGAATCCGGGAGGCCATTTCCATAAATTTCGACTATAAAGTCGACCTATTTTGGTGAGAAATTTTTTTTCCCCATTTTGGCTAATATCGTACGGATTTCAAAAAAAAATTTTAAAAAAAATTTCGAAAAATTGAAAGAAAAATTTCGAAAAATTCGAAAAATTCGAAAAAAAAAAATTCAAAAAAAAAGAAAGCAAAAGTTTTTTTGGGGGTCCGCAGACCCCCCCCGTTGTACGAGTGCTACAGGTTGCAGGTACGTACCTGAGCTACAAGCACCACCTGTACCTGTCGAGTTCCCCACGCCGTCGCCGTCGCCGCCCGTACTAGCAAGTCCCACCGCCATCGGCCGCTCCGAACGCCCCGGCCCGCCGCGCCCGTCTACCCAGCGCTGCAGCCGGCCAAAGACCTCTGGCGACCACCCAGACACCTCCAGCCACCGACGGCACCAGACTAGCCACCGCCTCCGACGACCATCCAGTCACCTCCGGCGATCGCCACGCTGACACCCAGTCAGCATACCGACCTCGCCATGTGGCAATCAAACAGCCCTCCATAAACCACGTCATCGCACCACGTTGACTATACGACAACACATTCATCGCGCCACACAGTCCGTCCGTACAGTGCCACGTCATCATCCGTACTGCACAGTCAGCAATCCGTACAGTACGGACGCCCAGTCAGCAAAGGGGCGCAAAGTTTTTGTGAAGGTCATACGGCCATCAAATTTAACATAGTGACTTGCTGATGTCAGCACCACATCAGTACTTTTTGAAATTTTTTTGACCCCTCTCCATTGAGCTTTTGAGTTTTGCAGTCCAACTTTGAAAGGCCATATCTTGCTCATTTTTGCTCCTTTTTTGGTGCAATTTTTTTTGAAATGGGCTAAAATTTCATGATCTTCATAGTGGTGTGGTTATTTTTTGATTTTGGTGCACATGTTTTTTGGAATTTTCAGATTCTCTCAGCTATACCTGTTCAATCCTCAATTCTACAACTTCAAAGGCCTCGTTTGAGCTCATACGACATCCTTTTCAGGTGCTTTTTTTTTGAAAGTGCTTATTTTTTCATCTACTTTCAGAATCTATGATCAGATTTCAGAGATTTTGAGTGAAATTTGTACTTTCAGATATTGGTCTTATTTGGCC
Organism: Cryptomeria japonica; assembly: GCF_030272615.1. Taxonomy (NCBI): domain Eukaryota; kingdom Viridiplantae; phylum Streptophyta; class Pinopsida; order Cupressales; family Cupressaceae; genus Cryptomeria; species Cryptomeria japonica. Next base: position 126,020,043 of record NC_081413.1, on the reverse strand, counting down.
TATTAGGTACTTGTAAATTGCTTGGATCTTAGTTAGATCTCTTGCATTATTAGTTTGAGACTCTTTTGGCCTTATTGAGGCAGTTGTAAAATTGTAAATCAGAAGTCCACTTTGCCATTTTTTGCAAGTGGCCCATTGTATACGCACTACTTATAAAGTGCCAAAATCATCACATTTGGGGGGGTGTCTTGTGTGATTGTGCCTCTCTTTGTGCTCTTTCCATTCTTTTTGCAATGAGTCCTAACAAATTTCCACCTTTAACTCCACATAATTATGCATCATGGAAAATTAAAGTATGGAGTAAACTAATGGAAAAGGGTCTCACACACTACATAGATGGAACAATAACAGCACCACTTGATCCTAAGGCTGATCCAATTGCTCAATTAGAATGGCTCACAAAGAATTGCATGGCTCTTGGAACTTTACGCAAGTATGTATCAGATGACCTCATTTTTCACATTGAGAAGTGTATAACAATCAAAGAGGCTTGGGATATGTTTCAGAAATTGTATGGACAAGTTGATGAAATTAGAGGCTATCAGATTGAAAATGAGCTCACCAACTTAGATCCCAAGAGTTTTGATACAGTCCAAGATTATGTCACCAAAGCAAATGAGCTAAGAGCAAAGCTAAAGGATTGTGGAATTGACAAAAAGAATGCTCAATTGATATTCAACTTGTTGGACAAGCTTGCACCAGAATATGCAGCATTTGTATCTAGCTTCCAAACTCATCGTTTGATAGTGGGGAGTTCTTATGTTATGCCTTCATTTGATGCTTTCATAGAAATGTTGATATTGGAACAATCTAATTTGTTGAACATGGGGTTTCTCAAGTCTTCAAAGTCCAAGGCTTTGGTGGCTAATCAAGGGAATCAAGGAAGTCAAGGCAAAGATTCCAACAAGAAGAAGAAGCAATCCAAGTCTAAGCCACACCAGGAAAAAGGACAATCATCCTCTCCATCACAAGGCGATTCATCATCCTCTTCCAAGAAGGGGACACCACCTAAGAAGGATAAACCAACTTGTGCATATTGCAAAAAGTATGGTCATGATGAGCATCGATGCCACACAAAGCAAGTTGATGAGCTAACCAATCTTCTCAAGAAAAACAACATCAACTTGCCATCCACCTACACAAAGAAGGATTCATCTCCTTCCTCTTCCTCACAGTCTAAGGGAAAAGGGCAAGCATTTGTGGCTACAACAGGTTCTTCACAGCAATGGATACTTGACTCGGGTGCCTCATATCACATGGGTTCTACAAAGGAGCAGTTTTCTTCATTGGAGCCATCAAAGGTACCTCACATTTACATAGGTGATGACACACAAGTAGAGGTTGAAGGGAAAGGTTCAGTTGACATGGATGATGGAACATTTGAGAATGTTCTCTATGTTCCTAACTTGTCTACCAACCTTCTCTCTATCTACCAAATCACTCACTATGGGAATGGGAAAAAGGTTGAGTTTACACCAGATTTAGTTGTGGTAAAGGAACTTGATGATGATGCCTTGGTAGCAGTGGGAGAAGTCAATGACAACTCAAGGCTTTATTCATTTTCCCACTTTGTGCCAAGTTCACCTTCTAGGTTGCTTACTCATTCAAATTCAGAAAGTAAGCTATGGCATGAGCGGTTTGGTCACCTCAACTACCGCTATCTTCAGCAGCTAAGCACTAAAGACATGGTCACAGGTCTACCTCGAATTAGTTTTTCACAGGGTGTATGTTCAGGTTGTTCCATGGGCAAGCATCCTGAAGAGAAGTTTGATAAAGGGAAAACTTGGAGAGCTTTGGAAGTTCTTCAACTTGTTCACAGCGATGTAGCAGGTCCATTTCTAGCACCTTCATTTAGTAAGGCCCGCTATGTTCTTACCTTCATTGATGACTACTCCCACTTCACTTGGGTCTACTTTCTCATTCATAAGAGTGAAGTATTTGACAAATTTCAGGACTTCAAGACTCGTGTGGAAAAGCAATTAGGGAAAGTGGTCAAGATTCTTCACATAGATAATGGAAAGGAATATGTGAACAAGAGACTTGAGGATTTTTGTACATTTGAGGGGATTGATCTTCAACATTCTATTGCATACACGGGGTTGTAGAATGGGGTTGCAGAACGCAAGAATCGAACTCTCAAAGAAATGGCTAGCTGTATGATACATGCACGTTCTCTTGATCCCGCCTTTTGGGCAGAGGCTATCAGTTGTGCCACACACATCCAGAATCGGGTTCCTCACAAAGCTTTGCAAGGTATTACTCCTTTTGAAGCTTGGGCTAGTAGGAAACCGATTGTGAGACATTTTAGAGTCTTTGGGTGTCCAGCATGGGCTCGCATACCTCCATAGAAACACAAGGCATTGGAACCTCAGAGTCGGCCTTGCATATTTGTTGGATATCCTGAGGGTGTTAAGGCATACAGATTGATGGATCCAGAGACACATGAGGTATTCATTGAGAGGAGTGTTCACTTTGAGGAAAGCTCTCCTAGCTTAGCCTCTCTACCTACTCCACCTTCCTTCATTGTGGATAGTGATGTTAGTGATTCAGATGATGAGACTCCCTCAACTCCGACTCGTAGGGTTACACCTCCGCAGGGTCCACTTGCAGTTGAGGAGCCTCGTTCTCCCCCTCCACCTAGACCTCGTTGGGCTCGACAGACACTTGAGTCTGCAAGTTCTCTTGTTGGGGATCCTTCAGATACACAGAGAACTCGATCACAACATCAGGATCTTCCACATGCATTCATTGCTACCGCTTCGGATACACATACATTTAGGGAAGCATCGGGGGTTCCTGAGTGGGACCAAGCTATGGAGGAAGAGTATAGTTCCTTGATGAGGAACATCACATGGGATTTAGTCCATCTCCCTAAGGGGAGAAAGATGGTTCGATGTAAGTGGATCTATCAGACCAAGTTTGCAGCGGATGGTAGTGTGGATAAGTATAAGGCTCGGCTTGTTGCAAAATTTTTTTCTCAGGTTGCAAGTGTTGACTATACTGAGACCTTTGCACCCATAGCCAAGATGAACTCCATTCATTTGACACTTGCTATTGTTGTAGCTCATGGTTGGGCTGTACATCAGATGGATGTGAAGAGTGCTTTTCTTCATGGTGATCTTGATGAGGAGATTTATATGGAGCAGCCACAGGGTTTCATCTAGGATACTTCCTTGGTTTGCAGACTAAGGAAATCTCTCTATGGCCTTAAGCAGGCCCCCAGGGCTTGGTACGCCAAGATGGATTCCTTTCTTCTCTCCGCAGGGTTCACTAGGTGTCATTCCAATCCGAATGTCTACATTTTGAGATAGGATGACTCTCACTTAATACTTGTGCTCTATGTTGATGACTTGATCATTACAGGGAGTACTTCATCCATCATTAGCAGGGTCAAATCTGCTTTGCATGACAAATTTGCTATGACTGACTTGGGTCTTTTGCACTACTTTCTCAGGATAGAAATTTCACAGTCATCTTCTGAGATTACACTATCGCAGCCCAAGTATGCTCTTGATCTACTTGCATGCTTTCATATGGCTGATTGTAAGCCTACCCTGACTCCCTTTCTTTCAGGAGTCAAGCTTGAGGCTTAGTGTTCTTCTCCACTAGTTGATGCTACTTTGTATCATCAGCTTGTGGGTAGTCTCATCTACTTGACTCATACACACCCTGATATTTCATTTGCAGCTGGCATGGTTTCCCGCTTCATGTAGGATCCACATGAGCTTCATTGGAAAGCTGCCAAACGCATCCTTTATTACGTCCAGGGTACACATCACTATGGGATTCACTATGCAGCAGGCACAGGACTTCGCTTGGTTGGTTACACAGACTCCGATTGGGCTGGCGATCTAGGTGATCATAAGTCTACTTCTGGTTATAGTTTTCACCTTGGTTCGGGCCCCATTTGTTGGCAAAGCAAGAAGCAACATGCTATTTCTCTCTCTTCGACTGAGGCTGAGTATCAAGGCGCTGTTAACACAGCGACTGAGACCATTTGGCTCCAGCAGATTCTCACCGAGTTTGGATTCACCACTCCACGGCCGACAGTTCTACATTGCAACAATCAGAGTGCTATTGCGATCTCGAAGAACCCAGTCTAGCACCAGCGGACCAAACACATCGAGATTCATATGCACTATATCCGAGAGCTCATCCAGGAGTAGGTCATTGATTTGCAGTATTGTCCTACAGCAGAGTAGGTTGTTGACATATTCACCAAACCTTTCACCGAGAGTAAGTTCTAGCAGTTGCGAGCTCTCTTGGGGGTGCGGGATGTGTCATTAGGGGGGGTCAGCTGACTTCTCCTTCCTCTCTTATGGGGGGGACTTTTTCCTCTTTGAGGTTTTGTCCTTCTTCTTTGAGAGTCTTTTGTACATTCATCTCTCTTTTGTGGGGGAGTTTTTTCCCACTGGGTTTTCTCCCTTTCTCCATTTGTGAGAGATTGCATTGCATAGTTTTGCTTGCATTTGCATATTGTACATGGGTACCTATCATGGCCTCATAGCCAGGACCCATCTTGCATTGTTGACTTGAGTCTTCATTCCCCTAAGTTGCACTTAAGGGGGGGTGTTGGTGTAAATAAATATTCATTTTGGATATTATTACACTTACTTAAGTTAACTTAGGATAATGCATCTCTTCGTAGTTTGGATTTGAGACACTTAGGGAAGTGTCAACATAGGGATAGAGCTTGTAGGAGAAATTCCACCTTTTGTGGTCTTATTTTGCTGTTACACTCCACATTTGGTGGGTCATCCACCTCTTGTGGAATATTATATTATTTCTCCTACTTACCCTTAGTATTTCTTACCTACCCTTGTTTCTCATTGAGCCACATGTCATATTTGTGTGCTCATACATCCATATGGCCTTGCCTATATAAGCAGGCCTCTATTCATTGTATTGGTTAATCCAGTTGATCATTTTGCATATTGATGAGAATACAGTTTGTTCTTGTCATTCTATTGTCTCTTTTATGCTTTTCATTGTGCCCTTGATCTTGGCAAAATCCTACAGGAAGGTATAAGGACAAGGTGTTGTATGATGTCCTACCCATGGATGCATGCCATCTTCTTTTAGGAAGACCATGGCAATTTGATAGACAAGTTATCCATGATGGAGCCAATAATGCATACTCATTCAAGAAAGATGGAATCACATTCAAGATTTGGTCCATCCTTGAGGAAGGTGAAATAAGGACAATGGGTCGTAATGTTCTTTTGGTGAGTGAAAAATCGTTCTTAAAGACACTTGAGGAAGGTGAACATATAGGGTTTGCACTTGTGATGAAGCCCAAAGAAGAAGACAAGAAAGAGTAGCAAGATTTTCCATTAGAGGTGCAAGATTTGTTGAAGAAATTCAAAGGCATAGTAAGTGAAGGACAACCAGCCACCTTACCTCCTAAAAGAACCATAAGCCATCAAATAGACTTCATTCCTAGAGAATCCTTGCCTAATAAGACAGCCTATAAAATGACTCCTCAACAAAACGTTGAAATAGCCAAGCAAATCCAAGAGCTCTTAGACAAAGGCCTAATTAGGAAGAGTATTAGCCCTTGTGTTGTCCCTACCGTGATGGCACCAAAAAAAGGTGGTACTTGGAGATTGTGTACTGATTCTAGAGCCATAAATAGGATCACCATCTGATATAGGTTCTCTATTCCTAGAATAGAATACCTAATGGATTGTTTAGGGGAAGCCAAATACTTTACCAAGATTGACCTTAAGAGTGGCTATCATCAAATTAGGATTAAGGAGGGTGATGAATGGAAAACTGCATTCAAGACTACTGAGGTTCTTTATGAGTGGCTTGTAATGCCATTTGGCTTATCTAATGCTCCAAGCACCTTCATGAGACTCATGAATGAGGTGATGAAAGACTTCATAGGTAAATTTGTAGTAGTATATCTTGATGATATTCTTATTTTCAGTAAAGATAGGGTAGATCACATTAATCATTTGCAAGATGTATTACAAAGATTGTATGATGAAAAGCTAACCATGAATTTGGATAAGTGTGAGTTTGTCAAGGAGTTGGTTTACCTTGGGTTTGTGTTGTCTCAAGGAAACCTCAAGATGGATCCAAGCAAGGTTGAAGCCATTGTAAATTGGCCTACTCCTAAGACAACAACAAAGGTGAGAAGCTTCCATGGACTAGCTCAGTACTACAAGAAGTTCATTAGGCAGTTTAGTGCTATATGTGCACCAATGTTAGACACCATTAGAGGTGGAGTAAAAGAAAAGTTTTAGTGGGGTGAAGCAACAAACAAAGGTTTTGAAACCTTGAAGGAGAAGATAGCTACCCAACCGATACTAGTGTTGCCTAGTTTTGAGAAACTTTTCATTGTAGAATGTGATGCAAGCAATGTTGCAGTAGGTGCTATCCTAAGCCAAGAAGAAAAACCAATAGCTTTCCATAGTGAGAAGCTAAGTGATGCCAAGAAGAAATACTCTTCATATGATCTTGAGTTGTATGCTTTAGTGTAGGCATTGAGGAAATGGAGACACTAGCTCCTCCCTAATATGGTCTACACAGACAACCAAGCCTTGAGTTTCCTAAACTCACAAGATAAACTCAGTCATAAAAGTATGAAATGGGTGGAGTATATGCAGGCCTATACATTCACCATTAAGCACAAGAAAGGGCAGTTAAACCAGGTAGCTGATGCATCAAGTAGAAGACTTTTGACAGTCCAAGAAATCTAATTGAGAAGTATAGGTGTGGACAGTTTTAAAGACTTGTACCCAGAGGATGAAGACTTCTCAAGTGCCTACAAGGTGTGTAAGGAGTACCAAAATCACTTCCATAGTGAGTATTCTAATTTTACCTTGCAAAATAAACTATTGTTCAAGGGTGGGCAGCTTTGTGTGCCTAGAGGCTCAATGAGAGAAAATCTTATTCAAGAGAAGCATAATGGCAGCCTTAGTGGACATTTTGGAGTAAATAAGACTCAAAAGTTGGTTCAAAGATACTATTATTAGCCAAGAATGAATCAAGATGTGAAGAAATATGTGGAGACTTGCATAGTTTACCAAAAGGCCAAGGGCAATTCAACAAATGTCAGTTTATACCCACCTCTTCCCATACCAAATAGACCTTGGGAATGCATTAGCATGGACTTTGTAGTAGGTTTACCAAGGACAAAGCAGGGATATGACAACATTTATGTCATTGTGGACATGTTTAGCAAAATGGCTCACTTTGTGCCTTGCAAGACTACTCATGATGCATGCCAAATTTCTCAATTGTTCTTCAAAGAGGTAGTGAGGATACATGGCTTACCCATGAGCATTGTTTCAGATAGGGACTCAAAGTTTATGAGCCATTTTTGGAAGACGCTATGGCAGAAGCTTGGCACCAACCTCTCTTTTGGATCAGCCTACCATCCTCAAATAGATGGGCAGACTGAAGTGGTGAATAGGAGCTTGGGAAACTTGTTAAGGTGCCTTACTAAGAAATATGAACAAACATGGGATCAAGTACTCTCACAGGGTGAATATGCATACAATGACACCATAAATAGGACTATTGGAAAGAGCCCTTTTGAAGTGGTCTATGGTGTGCACCCCAGAGGCATTTTGGAGTTGAGAGACTTAGGAAGTGCAACAGAAAGAAGTGGATATTCAGAGGACTTTGCTCAATCAATGAAGGAAGTCCATGATTCAGTTAGACAAGCATTGATGGAGAACACAAGCAAGCTCAAGAAAAAAGTTGATGAAAAGAGGAAGAGCCTCCAATTTCAAGTAGGAGATCTTGTCATGGTACACTTGAACAAATCAAGGCTACAACAAGGAGTGCCAAACAAGTTACAAATGAGGAGGATAGGTCCATGTGCCATTCTAGCCAAGTATGGAGAAAATGCCTACAAGGTGGATCTACCTAGTGACATAGGCTTGTCATCGG
>NC_081413.1:125974638-126007138 GCF_030272615.1 Cryptomeria japonica | reverse complement strand
TTGTTTGGTAGGCCTTATTGTTGGTCACCATTATTACACTGGTATGTCAATTATAGTGGAAAAAGTTTTTTTGGAATACTTGACTTAGTTTCTCATTTGAATCTTAGTAGTAGATAATGGTGCATGAGAAGCTTCATTCATTTTCAATGGAGTTACATTATTTGTTTTATCTTATTTGTTTCAAGATTTTAGTTCTAAGTTGTTGATGTTACAGTGTGCAGTGAGCCATGCTTAATATTTTATTAGAAGATGGATAGTCTTTTGCAATGGTTTTTGATATCATGTAAAGCTCTTGGATTTTGCCTTCATATTTTAGTGATATTTTGGCATCTCTAGTTCAATTGACAAAGGATATGCAGTATTATATTTTCTTAGTTTGGAGACTGTGGTTTGACTCTTCCTTTTGGAAGCTCTTGGTGTTGATTTTTTTTATTGTGTTGGGTGCCATGGAGGATCTTCAATTAGGAAATGGTTATCACAATGCTCAGAGAGATTGGTTACACAATTAAATGAGAGCTTGTGGCAGTAATGTGGATTCACCATTCGATGGTGGATGACCTTCTTCAGTGTTTGTTGGTATCTTGGATGGACTCTTGGATTCCATTTTATATGCAATGAGGGTTCTTTGACATCTTGGGTTTCATTGACAAGAGATGTTTATCTTCATATGTTTGGAGATGCTATTTTCGGTTTAGAGTATGATTTATATTATGTCATGATGTACTCTTAATTTTATATTAGAGTGTTGGCACAATGCAAGTTCTCTTAAGACCATGATATATTCCTTATGATATATCATGATGTCATTATATGTTTCCTAATTTTATAAGTGGAAATTTGATAGTGGTCTTGTTGGTTCTCTTGGTTTTGAGCTTTAATCTTTTGCTTGGAGCTTCATGATATTGTTGGGTTGCATTTGAAGTTGGCATGGAATGATTGGTAGATGGCAATGGAAATTAAAGAGACTTGGGTAAGGCTAGAATATCTGTTGTTTATGGATCATGTATTGAGATGGTTACTCTTTAATGAAGATTTTAGTAGAAAGATCGAGCCTAAACCTAGTTATGGATGTGAATCCAGTATGGACTTGAAGATAAGATTGGTCCCTTTATTATAAGCTTTTAATTCTTGGTGTTGGGAACACATGACAATCTCATTTCCAACTATTGGTCTACTCGATAGGTGAATGATCTAAGAGGTATTGCTCACCTGGTTATCAGATGCATTCTCTATTTTGTATCTTGATTTCTCATGTGAATAATTATTGAATATAGAAGTAATGAGGACTTGTTGGGAAGAAGATTCATGGTTTTACGAATTTTTGTAGTTTTCCTTATTATTGGTATTAATTTATGGATATAGTTTTGAGGACTTATTTGGAGAGGTACAAGAAATGGTTTGTGGCTTTGGGAATAATTCCCTTTATTGTGGGAATGAATGGTTTTTTTGATCTACCTTCAATATGAGAAGTTTGCATCTATTTCTGCTATGTTTTCATTATTCTTTGAATGTCTAATATTGTTGTAGACACCTAAAAATGGTCAACGCTTGCGGAGTCATACTTTAACATTGGCGCATTGCCTCATTTTAGAGTTTTTGCATCGCATTAACATTTCTCCTATGTTACGCACTTGGTATTTATCATTTGTGAGCATCGAGTCTTTCTTCTACATTCTTCATTTGTCTCGCTTTCAAATTTGGTCTTGCCGATAACAATCTTTAATCATGATTTTGGGTCGATCTTTGTCCTTGTCAATCTTGTCATATTGCGATCGATTCGTCATCGATCCTTGTCCTTTTCAATCATGTCAATTTGGTCAATTTGTCATTGATTTTTGTCAACCAATCTCAATCAAATCATTTATCACATTGGTCATTTATCAATCCAAAATCAAATCATGATTGAATCAATTATCTTTCATCAAGACCTAATTCATCTTCTAGGGTTTCGTGATTTAATCATTTAACCTGGTTTGTCATTTCCCTCTTTAGGATTAATAAATTATTTATTTATCCTAAGTCTTCTCATCACAATTAAATGTTCATTTAATTGGCTAATTATTCCTCTTTGTGAATGAATTAATTAATAAATGAAAAATTATTGATTAATTCACTAATTTCCTAATTTTCATCATTTTCCTAATTCTTAATTTCCTCATTCCTCTTTTTCCTATTTTTCTAATTTTCTTAATTCCTAATTTCAAATTCCTCCTATTTCTCTCCTAAATTCATGGAAATGACATAGAAATTTGTCATAATTTGTCATAATTGACAATCAATCAATTCTTGACATAGCAGTTTGTCATAAATTGTCATAAATTATCAATCAACAAATTTTGCATAGAAGGTGCATAATTTGTCATAATTTGTCATAATTGACATAATTGATTTGCAATTTCCATTTGAATTGAATCATGCTAATCTTGTCATCTCTCCAATTCTTCTATAAATTGGATGATCTTCATCAATCAAGGCTAATGGGTAATTGATAATCAGGCTATCGAATTTCTAGTACTCTTGATCAATAATCTTGTCTACTTGCTTTCAATCATGTATGTGCACTTGTAGGTGAGATCCACAACCAAACCATTTGAAGAGGAAAGAAGAACAATGGAGCCGCATGAAGGAGCATTCAAATCACACCTTTGGTTTGCTTAAATTCTAGTTTTGAATGCTTTTGTTTCATGTCTCTATTGAGTGTTGTTTAGGATAGATCATTGCAATGAATGCTTTTGTGATTGAATGATTATTATGTTTATCTTGTCTTGTGATGATTTCCTATTTCCTAACCTACAATTGTTATCCTTTGAATTTGGGAATGATGAAGGAGATCTTATTTTGCACAACTTGGTACATGTTAGTGTGGGAAAAGGATATGGTTTGATTCACAAGTTCTCTCTTTGGTCTTGTTTTTCTTCCTGGATGTTTGTATACACATAGTTGAGTGTGAATAACTTGGGAGAGCTATGAAGATAAATGATGAGAGAGGTATTGCAACTTTTAGGTTGTGGGATTTCCAGATCATGTATGTTTTCTTGACACTATGTGATAGAGGAATTAGCCATGTGCTCTATGTGAAGTGCTACAGATAGACTTCATATGATTTGATCTTTTTTAGATATGACATTACTTGTGCAATGGGAGTTTTTTTGATATGTGCTCTATTTATCCTTTGTGATATTTTGGTTTTCTGATTACTAATGTCATAATGAGTTTGCACGTTTCAATGGATTTGGATCTACAAGTTTTAAAATCTGTGTGTGAGTGCAACCTATTGATCTTGTAGTGGGATGACTCGGATGTGGACTCTCTATATCCATGAGATTGTTTCAATGGTGATGTAGACTTTGTTAGTTGACCTTGTCTATGGTCATTTGTGCATTGGTATGTTGCTTTGAGATAGGAGGTTGGACATACAGTGAATTGATTGTAGATTTAGAGTTGATATGTTTGATAGCATGAAGTTTTATCTATGTTGGTTCACCTTGGTTTAAGGTAGGGTTAGCTTAGATGAATTGCAATTTGTTGTGTTTTCTATTCCAAGTGGTATGAGTAAGGCAGCTACTTAGAGCCTTTGTTATAAATTGAATTTGATGCTTTTGTTCATATATAGATTGGTATAGGACTCATTGAAAATTGGTATGCTTCATATTGGCATGTTCCTTTTCTTCCATAGATGGCATGTTGGGGGATTGAGGAGTTATTGCTTGATGGTGGTTGCAATGCTAAAAATGTGGTTAGTATAAAGGAATACACATATAATGAGACAATAGAAGCATAATTGAAAAGCCTAATTGAAAATTTAAACCAAAGATGCAAACCATAAGCCTTCCTTGAAATGTCCCATTTTCCTCTATTCTTGAGGACCTTGAAGGTGTTGGATTGATGGGCTCTCAGCGGAGCAATGACCTCCAAAGTGAAAACTCAAGAGTTGAGTAGCTAATTGATCATGATTGACTATGGAGATGATATGAAATGCATGATTTAAGAACCTAGATGAACATGCTATGATAAATCCAAAGCTAATTACTAGATAATTGAAATGCAAATTGCCTATAGTAATGATGCCTAAATTGATATGAGATGGGATGTGCCTATAGTAACAATGCATAAGATGAAATGAGATGGGATCCATATTGCTCCAAAATGAGGGGTATTTATAGGATTTCCAAGGCCAAAGTTGAGGTGGCAGGAATCGACCATCCAGATTTGATCTGAAGATATCAAGGGCCAAGATTGAGGAAGTTGGAGAAGAGGTTGGAGGAAGGGACACTTGTCATCTCTATGGTAACAAGTGTCAAGGAGCCTTGCTCATGAGAGGGAAAGTTTCCAAGGGAGGAGACATGTGGCAAAAGTGCCATGTGTCTCAATGAGAGAATATCCGCACCATGAGAGGTTAGGATAAGGAGGTTAGAATGTGCAAGATAGGATAGGTTTAGTTAGACCCAAGATTAGATAGAATGGGTTAAGTTAGGGAATGGTTAGGTTGGGTGGTTAAAGTTAGGAGCCATGTGCTCATTTGAATTTAGAAATTCAAATAATTAGAAAATGGTAATTAATCTCAACAAACTTGAGTTTGTTAATCTTAATTATGGATTAGAAGAATTGATTAGTATGGGGAGACCTTAATTAATTGAAAATTAATTAATCAAAGGGGGATGTGAGATGAACTATATGAATAAATCATTTAGATTTATTTACTAGTAGATGAATAGAGAAATTAATTAAATTGCTTGTGAATTCAATTAATTGGGAAGGGAAATTAATCAAATAATTGTGTATTTAATTAACTATCTTCAAACCATTTTTAGGTGTATACAGTGGTTACCTTGGTTGTTGTTGCAGGTATCTTGTGTAAGCGCATGAGCATGATAAATAATCAAGTAGTAAATGTGTGGCAAAAGGATGGTTTCTTTTATTTGTGATTCCTATGGGTGTATTTAAAATGTATGATGTCACTTGTGGGAGAATGTTAAGATCAAGGTTCCATCAAACTTGTAAATTCTATGTAATTTATTATTGTTTGTAGATTATTCATAAGAGGTGGGAGTTTCACCAATGGTAGTAAAAATATTTTATTGGATCGGTAATTATTTGTTTACTGGTGTCGTGCCTGTGAAGTGTGATACCTGCAACTGCAACACAAAACACTCAATAGATCATTACAAGCATGTTTAGAAAAAAATAAGAAAATAAAGATGAACCATGACAAAGCGACCTATCGCCTCCTAAGAGATGCGAGTATGGATTTGCTCTTAGATCTGGATAAGCAATCCCAATGACTTGACTACACCTAGACGGAGGATTTGAAATGATAATGATATGTAAAGATGAGATTGATTATGCTAGATTGATCCAAGAGACTAATTAAGCTAATGATATGCATGATTAAGCTATGATGATCATGCAATTAAGCTAGAAAAGAGATTGATTAAGCTAAATTAAGATAATGCAATTGCCTATAAAAATAATGCTCAAATGATATGCCTATAGTAACAATGCCTAAATTGATAATGAGATGAGATCCTTTGTGCTCCAAAATGGGGGATATTTATAGGATTTCCAAGGCCAGGGGTGAGGTGGCAGGAATCAATGGTCAAGATTGAGTCTAAAGATATCGAGGGTGAAATTGGAGAAAGGGACACTTGTCATCTTTGTGGTGACAAGTGTCAAGGATCCTTTCTCATAAGAGGGCAAGTGTCCAAGGGAGGAGACATGTGGCCAAAGTGCCATGTGTCTCAAGGGAAGAATATCCACACCATAAGAGGTTAGGATAAGGAGGTTAGAATGTGCAAGATAGGATAGGGTTGGTTAAACCCCAGGTTAGGTTAGAGGGATGGCTAGGTTAGGTGGTTAGAAGTTAGGAAGCATGTGGGTAATTTGAATTTAAAAATTCAAATAATATTAAAAGACTAATTAATTCTCAACTCATAAATTGGTTTGTTTTAATTAATTAGAGGATTAGAAGAATTGATTGAAATGGGGGGGGGAGGATTAATTAATTTGAATTAATTAGTCAAAGGGGACTATTGAAATGAACCTATTAAATAAATCCTTAGATTTATTAATAAGTATATGAAAGGGAGAATTAATCAAATTGCCTAATGAATTTAATTAAATTAGGAAGGGGGATTGCTTATTTAATTAATTATCTTCAGACCATTTTTAGGTGTATACATTTTGACCCTCTTTGAAGTGAGGTGTGATGATGCGTTGATTCAAAGAATAATCTCATTTTGATGATAATATTGGTTAGATAGGATGCCCTAGCTATTGATTGATAAATTGCGATACGATGGTGCCCCCTTGGGAGATCAATTGAGATAATTAACCTTTGTTGTTTTTGGATCTTTGCGAAATTGATATCTCGATTAGAAATTATTTGATTTTTGCAATTGTGGTTGATGAAAGTGTGAGTTCTATGATCACGGTGATGTAGTTTCTTGATTATTGATAAAGATTGATTGATTAGGTTGCTAAGATTGAGATTTATTCTGGTTTCAGGAATGACACCTCCTATATAAGACAAAGATGATCAAAGCGTTTGGTTTCAGGAACAATATATCCTATATAAGACTTGATTAGAACATCTGGTTTGAGGAAAGATACATCCTGTATAAGACATGACAGATAGATTAGATTGTGATCAATTGATAGAATTGATAATGTTGATTGGATAAATAACTGACAGTTTGTTGATATCAAGTTGTAGGAAGATTCAAATATGCTGATGTTGGTTTTGTTGAGAGGGTAGCATAAGATTTTTGTTGGGTTGACGATATCTGGAGAGAGATGAATTATCAGTCTGATTGCGTATACACTTATGATGATACCTTGATGGTTCCTGCGATAGATTTAACCTTGGATAAAATGAGCATGTGGGATCCCATGCAAGAATTAAATGCAAGTTAAATGCAAAGCTACGACCGGACCAGTCACTGGGTTATTATGTTTTGTCATCATTGAGCTTTTTTATAATGTGGGAAGTAAGTGCAAACATCGATGGTATAATTAAACCATGATGACCTGAGCATGAATTTCCTGGATTTTGATATTGCAAGTTAGCACAAGCATCAAGGTATAATTGAACTAAGATGACCTGAGTGTTACTTGCATAAAACAGCCAGTATTAACCATTTCAATATGCAAATCGGAAATGTCTTTGATGATCATGTCCTGAGACAAATTTGCACATATTAATGATTAATTTATAGACAATAGACAAGAAAAATATCATGTTCCTTCCTTGTTCCTCTAGTCAAAGACATCCTGGAGTCACTCAGGAATCATGATAGCGAAAATCAAGATAGAAAAGTTGAACAATCATGCTAAAACCATTATCCAAAAGATATCATCCATTGAAAAGTGTGTGATGTGCTTAGATTGATATGTGATAGTTTGATGGTTGATAATTTGATCTCGTGTTCAACATTGGATGTGTCTCAATTTTTGCTTGATAAGAGTTGTCTAACTGTTGTTCTTCCTATTTGATTACACTCAAAAAGATCAAAATTTTTGCCCCCAACTAGTTGCAGGATTTTGCCCCAAGCCTAGAAACAACTTCAGTATGATATACCCAATCAGCCAAACCATGGAGAGAAGCCAACTGGGATGCCTGCATATGAACAACGCTGAAGGAAAATGAAATGCAAGCAGAAGGATGCATGAACTAATAGATGAAAGAGCTAGCTGACAAATAGCATGTGTTTGCCAGGTTTTCACCATCTATTTTTATTGCACTTTTTCTCATATTTTATTTTTTGGGCTTTCTGCTTTTTCACCTTTTTTTGGATTTTTCTACTTTTTCACCGTTTTTGGATTTTTCTGCTTTTTCACTGTTTTATTTTTATTTTTCTGCTTTTCACTTTTTTTTGAATTTTTCTGCTTTTTCACTTTTTTTTTGGATTTTTCTCCTTTTTCAAACATAAAACCTCTTAAGATGCATGCTATTGATGGGCTCTTTGAGTTGATCCCTGTCCTGTGTTGATAGTTGATATGCTCTTGACCCAAATACTGATGTGACCACAAATGGACCTAACCAATTTGGTTCAAACTTTCCTTTCTTTTCTCGATCTGACTGGTTGCGTGGATTTTCCTTTAGTACTGTTAGCGAATGGATTTTGCCTTTCTTTAAATTAATTAATTTTTCACTCCTTCGCCTTCTTTTAAAGACAAAAGTTCACCATACAGTTCGGTAAGTGTAACATATACTACTTCCCTCTGAATTTTTTGATAGTTATAGCTCCCTTCATTAGTTATTCAAAGAATAATCTATTTAATTTTCAATTGGTATGCTTTTAACCTAAAAGCACATAAGGCTACCTACCTCATTCTTAGATGAGAGGCTAATGATCTACATATATTTCAAAGAAAAATAAGTTTTTCTTAATGCTTCAATACGAGAAATAAAAGTGGCTGAAACAAAGTTCAGAACACCGGTTTTACAATTCATAAAAATAGATAAGAGAGAAGAAATCTCCTTTCAAAACATGAATCTTTTAAACATTCACAGGAAGGAATCTCAGAAAAATAATAATATTCTGCACTAGAAAAGCAATCAGTGTCATTTGATTTAGATCAACATATGCAAAGATATATCACTAAGCAGATTCAAAACTCAAAGGTTTCTCTTTCTCGTAAAACAGTATGATCCTTATATATATATATCTTATGTAACAAAGACACAATCAATACATCTATAAAACCCTTTTCAATTCCAGATCTTTAAAGTCTGATCACTTCATTCAGCAAAAATAAAACTTTTCAAACCAAAAAGAAACTAAATAAAAACTAACAAAATTCTAACCAAAATCTAACCCTTATCCCATCCATCTTAGTCTAATTTATAGTTTTTAGAATAGAGGAGGTCTCCCTAAAAACTTGACCTCCCCTAAATCAGTTATGAAACTAACAGAGTATAATTGGGACAGATGTCCCAAAGTCTTTTGCATAAACATGAAAGATACATAAAAACAGGGCCTTGATCAATGTGTTATGCTATTTTCCCATCATCATCTTCTTCTCTGCTTTCCTGGGCTTTGTGGGTAGTTGCGAGTTCTTGGATTATTGATTGGTTTGGAACCTTCATGGCATTGAGTTTTTCCTTGGTCGCTTCTTTGTTCCATCTGTGCTTCACCATCTTTTCGGTATGCTTCGGTAACTGATCGTTACTGATAAATGTCATAGATTTGATCCGAGCAACCCGTGTTATATCCTCAGGAGTGAAACTGCCCTTGGCTTTGATTTTCTTCATGTATATCCTGAAATTTTTTATCGCATCCTACGTGTAAAGCCTGCAAATCCCCAATTGCCAATCGTGGTCAGGATTAACCACCTTGTTGTCATTAACTAAATTGCATTGGAGGTCTTGGAGTTCATACACAGAAACCTTAGCATCGGAGATCATAGATTTGAAAGTGAGCACCCACCACATTATGGTCTTCTTCAGCATGAAGAGTTGACATTCATCTGTTACTAGCTTGATTGAATGTTTTGTCAAAAACTTGGTAGCTTCGTATTCTTCTATTTTAGTGAACATAGGCAAGACATTCTCCCATTTGTGTTCCTCTTTCTCCCATGGCGAAACCTGGTTTTGAATCTCCGTAATGAGGCTCTGTATATCATCACATAATTTTTGGGAGTTCATGATGTACTTTTCTCCATCTTTACTTACTCCTTCAATCCATCTTTCAATAGCCTCTGCAATGCTTTTAGCTCGTTGAACCTGACTCATTAGCCTTTTATTTTCTGGTGAAGTCGGATCAAAACTCTCTGTAGCATGGGATATAGGAAGTGCTCCGAAGCAACCAATGTTGTCAATGAATTGAGCGAGGATGCTTATATGTCGCTTTAGCTCTCTCTTTTCCCGCCCGTCTTTCTCCGACCTGGTGAGCATCTTCTTTGCGGATACCTGGAAGAAATGGTTATCTGAATATCTACTCATGTTTCCCAGCTCCACCTTAGTGACCTCAAAATCTTCTATGCTGACTTCCTTGTCCTCTTCCTTTGGCTTGTATGAAGCAATCTTGGCAACCCACTTTCCGATCCCTTCATCACTATCTAGTTGAGCAGTTGTTTTGAACCTTTTTGGCTTTGGGCCCTTCTCTATGTACTTAACGACCATATCTTGAATTGGTATAGTCATGGGAATGGAACTCCATTTTCTATTCACCGAAGTGGTCAGCCACTTAGGGGTTGCGCTGGAACTAGTTGCCCCTTCAATCATTTTGGAGGGTGGTGTCATAGCTACAGTAACCGCATGGGAATCTAGGGCATTAGCAACGTCACTATCTAGATCTTCAACCTCAAATATCTGAGCTTCCAGGATCTTATCCTTGACCTCTATATCCTTAGTTTGATCCATCCTTCTCTGAGCAACACTTCGTGACCGGGTATGTCGAGGAGTGGAGAAATCCAAAGCTGAATTAGACTTGTGCCTAACCTGAAGTTTTTGTTTATCCTTACCTGCATGAACAGGCGTAGAAGCATTATTAGAAAAATGCTTTGGTGAACGCATAGTAACTTCACTTTTTCTCATAGAGTTAGACTTGGTGCCTAATTTCACTGCATTCTTCCTTTTATTCTATTTTGCGGTTCTCTCCAAAACCCTTTTTGTTTTTAGTTGTATATCGTCCTCTTCTTCCTCACTCCAATTGATGCAGGACACTTCGGTTTCGGCTTGAGCTAAGTATCCAAGTTCAAACTATTCTAGATAATCTTCTTCAAGCCTGTCTATGTCAAGCTTTACCTATAATGAAATGACTTGCTCCAACACCATCCTCATGTTTCCCCTTTTGAACACCTCGAATTCATCACTGCAATCCTCCCAGAAGTCCTCTAATTGTGGAATTGGTAGATACGGCATTAGACCAAGACTTCGGGAGAAACCCTTGTTATCAAACCTTTCCTTTCATGGTACAGGGGAAAATTGAAATTCTTTAAGTCTGCTCCAATACTCAAAGCGTTCGACATTGAACTGCAGGATAGCATACCTAACTGAATGGGAAAATGACCCTTCCATTTGTCTCTGGGTTGAGCCTTTTTAATCATAGTAGTCAGTTGCCTACATACCTCTGCTAAAACAAAACAATCTGAACAAAAATGAGGAAGCTTGAAGGGCTCTTCCTCAAAACCACCTATCCTTATATAATAGAAACGAGTAAACTGGATAAAGAAACTGCCAAACCTCTTCACCAGTACCTGTGCATCCTCAAAAATTCTTTTGGTTTTCATATTCCTCAATTCATAGCACAAATCTCCCAGAAAGGCATTGTGTACCCTCCTAAAGTCTTGCAAGGCATTATCCTTTTGTAGCATAGGGTAAAAATCATATATAGGGACCTCTTCCTCAGTGGGCTGTCTAGGTATTCCAACTATCTCCTTAACACACGCTAAACAATATATAAGATATGAAGACATGAAGAAATTTTGCTTAAACTATTTGGCCATACTCAGTTGCTCCCTCATTGAATCAGCAATCAACTCTGCCCAATCAAGGTATTGCTTCCCTTCTAATACTAGTTGCACATAGCAATAAATCCATTCGTCGAAACTGTAGGCTTCTGCAGAGCCTCTAACTTAGTGCAACAGTAACATGACATCGTGAATGTGAGGTAGCATATGATTCTTATTGGGATTCTTGGGCAACCTAGAACCACCCCTTTGAGGAACCTTCAACCAATATTTTGGTACGTTATTTCGGTGCCCGGTTATGTCTTTGTTGAACTCGGTGATTGACTAGGCGGGAGAAAAGTTTGAGAACTGGTAGTCAGGTAGCTTGAAAATAGAGGAAATTACTTCATGGTTAATGGAAAGGAGGGTTTCACCATTGTCTCTCCTGATGGTTTCGAAGACTGGATCATACCTAGCAATACATTCCCTAACCAATTTTGGGCAAGGGATAGCTGGGGAAAAGGTTGCCGCCTCTATGAGACCACTACTCAAAACTTCGACACCAAAAGAACCATCAATTCCCTTGAACACCCTTTCTTTTAAAACTTCAAGATTTTCCCCTTTAAGGTTGGTATCGCTGACTATGGGCTCTGTACATGCAAGACTAAAAACATTCCCGAATAGATGCAACATGGACTTCATAATTCATGAATGACTAGCCTTATTTTCTTTCAGCAAACCTTACTACAAGAGAAGAAATGCAGGTAAAAATCACTAGAGAGGGAAAGAAATGGACTCACCTTCATAGTTGAGAGCAACCAGACAACTACCAGCAAACAAAACTTCTATCCAAGAAAAATAACACCACAGCGATGAGGAAATTTTTTTCAGAGAATAAATCCTCTCATACCTTATAGCAGGAGCAATGATACAGACTTATTAAGTGCAATAATTTCAATCGTCAATTTAAGTGTATTGAGCTTATGGATTGGACATCGCATGCATGCATTGAATGCATGGCGGCATTTTTGAAATAACCACCAGTTCCCGAAATGATTACTTGCTTTGAAACTCCAACAATTGACGTCACCCAAGATATGGTTCGCCTTCCTTATACTTGGCAATTAATGCACCATCAAATCTTTTAACTCATGGGACCCACCAAATTTGAACACACATGAACATTCTGAATAGACTTCATTGAGATTCAAGTAGTTCAAGGCATACACTGCGCCTAGGAGAAAACTTTTCTAAAAGGATTAACTATGTCATGTGCTACTGACCATTTGAACTGTGTTGAACATATTGAACACTTCTAAACCTTTTGAACTAGGTTCAAAGAGTTCAACGCCTGGAGAGATGATATAACACATTATCGAACGAGACCAATAAGGAACCACTGTAAAACACTTTAAAAGAATGTTAGTATGAAAAACCTGCACGACACCTGTGAACCCGGTTTAAAATGGTTCAATGTGTTCACGGAGTTCGACCAATTACTAGAACTCAACATTTTTTATTTAAAGACAATTTACAAACGGACTAAAGCTTGAACCGAGGCATTACAAGAAATAAAAGGACTTTGAATGAAATTTTATAGGGTGATTTACTCCTGTTATGAAGGATAAATGACACGGTAACAAGTACTAGTTCCCCAATTTGAAAGACTCACGGTTTGACCCCGGGATTATAACTTCGGCACATTCTTTGTTGATATACCTTTAAATGATCAAAGACATTTTATCTTCATTCATGGATCAATTCTAACTCCTACAATCTAGATACTCATTGTTCTTCATCTGGGATAAGACCTTTTAATGATACTCGTAGAGAAGATATCTCTACTTCTATTGGTAGTATTGCTTTTGATCCATAAACAAGAGAGAAAGGTGTGGCACCTATTGGTGTGCGGATACTAGTACGGTAGGCCCATAGAGAAGGGTTCAATTGAATATGCCAATCTCTTCTAGCATCATTCACTGTCTTTTTGACAATTTTCAAAATAGTTTTGTTTGATGCTTTTGCTTGCCCATTCCGTTGTGGATAGTAGGGTGTGGAAAATCTGTGTTGGATCTTGAATTTCTAACATATCTCTTGTACATCTTGATTCTTGAATGGTCGCCCATTATTAGTGATAATGGTCATGGGTATTCCATAGCAACAGATGATGTAATTCAAGATAAATGCAACAATTTGTTTTCCTATGATATTTGTGAGAGGTACTCCCTCAATCCATTTTGTGAAATATTATGTAGCTATTGGGATGAATTTGTGACCATTAGATGAAGAAGGATTTATCTTTCCTACTAGATCAAGTCCCCATTGACAAAAAGGCCAAGATGTTGCCAATGCATGAAGTTCTTGTGTTGGTACATGAATCAAATTCCCATGGATTTGACATTGTTTGCATGTTCTAGCTATCTGAAAAGAATCTCATTCCATAGTTGGCCAATAATAGCCTAAGTGTATGAGTTTTTTTGAAAGGGTAAGACCACTTTAATGAGTGCCACAAATGTCATTATGGACTTCATGTAAGGCCTTCTTAGATTCTTCTTGTTTGAGACATCTTAAAAGAGTATTGTCTAGACCTCGTTTAAACAGGGTATCCGCGACAAGAGTATAATGGGAGGATTGGCAAATAAAGTTTCTTTTTTGGTTTTCTGATAAGTCAGGAGGTAGGGTATTATCTTTCAGGTATGTTTAAGTTGGGCCATAGCGAGAGGAATCATGCCCAACAAGGTGACAGATAGTTTGGGAATTAGGACAATTATGAGGAGGGTAAAACAACTCTTCTACCAGGAATTCATAACGTTGTTGATTTTCCTATGTCTAAAGTAGAGAAGCAAGTGTAGTCATGGCATATGTTGCTTTGTTGTCATTCCTTGGAATCTGCTGAAAAGTTATTTCTACAAAGTATTTATTGATATCATCAACCATCTTTTTATAAGTCATCAACTTTTCATCCTTTGTTTGATAATCGTCATTGATTTGATTAGAGTTGAGAGTCTCCAAAGACTTGAAGTTGTGTAATGTTCCATTCTATAGCCATTTTGATACCTGTAACCAAGGCTTCATATTCTGTTGTATTGTTGGTGCATGGAAAGCTTAATTTGTATGCTTTTGGAACTGTATGACCTTGTGGTGTGATGAATAGAATACCTACTCCTGATCCATGTTGTGTTCCATTGTTGATGCCTTCTCCTGGACTGATATTCGGGTGATGTATTATAAGATCTGGATCAAACCCTGGAATTTTTGCATATGGTCATCTTTTGATTTTCCTTCTTTTGAAGAGTTCCAAATATTTTTGCCTTGCTAGTTCTGATAGAGAAGTTGTTGGATATAGATCAGTTGTGCCAATGTTAACTGCCTCTGTTGGTTTCATCAGAATAGATGACCTCTTTTGATAGAATTCATGTAAGGTGTCAAATCTCCCATCTTCCGACACCTCGAGGAGGTTTTCATCGTTAGATGCATCCTTTGTTTTTACATTTTCTCGATCTAATGTTGCCAAGAAATGGTTTTCAACATTAGACCTAATATTGTTTTCTTGATTTTCACTTTTGTGACTAGGAGATTTGTCACCCACTTGACTCGAAGATACGTTAGCGAAATCCCTGGTGAAAGTTGTTGTGGGTTCAATTGCATTAAGATATAAGGATATGGTGTGGTCATTAGGAAAGGTATCAATGGCAGTATGTCCTTCATTTTCTCATTCCATAGGTTCAGGAGGGATTAAGGATAAAGGATCCTCATGTTGGATAGTTTCAAAGATATTAGGGGTCGTTATAGAGATGTGAAGGCTTTCAGTATGTATTTCCATGTCTAGAGTAATACTCTCGTCAGAATGACCTTTTGCAAGGAGCTCCTGATCGTCTTTGATTAAGACCAAGTCAACCAAATGTGATTCTAATTCAAGCGGGCTAGTTCCTAACGTTTTCTTTGCATACATGTGAACTACATCAAATCCTACATCTTCTTCTTCCCTTTCAATTTGAAGTTTCTCTTGTTTGTTTTTCCATGATATCAAATATTCTCCGTTCCCTCAATCTTTTAGTTGCATTTGTTTTTCCATGTTTGACAAAATTGATGCAAATGATTGTTCTTTGGATTGTGTGCTTGAAGATGCTACCTCTTTGTTATGTGGAACAATAACCTCTGGGGCTGGTTTCAAATTACTATGACACTGCAATGGATTTGAGTCTGTTGAGATAGTGATTTCTTGCCCATTGTATGGAAATTTCAGGCATTGATGACATGATGATGGAATAGCATGTATGTCATGTATCCATGGTCTTCCCAAGAGTATATTGTATGGTAAGTCCCAGTCTAAAACTTGGCATGTTGTGTCTTTCTGCAAAGGTCCCACGTTGATGGGTAATATCACAATCCCTTTAAAGGAACGCTCTTCTTCATCATAGACTTTAATGGTGATATTTTTTTGAGGATCAACTATATCTTCTGAATAACCTAGAGCACGAACAAGACTCAATGAGCCAATGTTTAAGCCTGTTCCACCATCTATTAGGACACGTTTAATGAGCATTCTATGAATGAGGACTTCAATTTGCAAGGGAGCGTTATGGGGATGTTGCAAGGAATCAATGCTTGGATATGAAGGAGATGAGCTTTGAATAGGATCCTCTGAAATAGGTTTGATAGATAAATTGTTTGGTGAGGATGCTATGGAAGATTCTTGTAAGTTTTCAAGAGGTTTAGGAATAGATTCCTTTGGAGAATCAATTTTCTTATGGGGGGATGAACCATTACTAGACATGGGTGCACGATTTCGATCTTCTTTAGCAAAATCCTTTAGGGATCTCTTTAAGAGTTGCATAAAAGAGCCACCTTTCTGTGGAGGTGCATTTGAATCCTTGTGAGGTTTTGACATAGTTGGTTTTTGATTTTGGAATTGTTTGATTTCTCTGATATGTTGACCTGTTATGTCTTCTTCTTGTATTTTGCTTTGGCATGCCATGTTTCTATGCTCTTCAGCTATTTGAAATGTTTCTATTTTTGTTTCTGCAATCTTTCGTCTTTGATCCCTGGTTAAAACGGGCATACACATGTGTTAGATATTGTGCTAGGATTTGATTGTCTAAAAGTTGTTTTGATAAGTGATCAACTGTCAATGTAAATGTGATAAAGTGATATGACACAGAAAGATGATTCAAGTGTTTAAAATTTTGCAAGTTTTTCGATCTTCGGTTTTGGAGTGCAATGATGATGATTTTGATAAAAACCAAGTCCAATAGGAATGATATATCCTATGATGTAGGAGAAGGTTATCCTGACCAAATGTTGTAGTTTTGTGATAGAGGATGATAGATCCTAATGAGAAACTATGTTTTGAGTGATTAGTTTATCAAAGAGGGTGATAACGCACTTTGAGATGTTAGATCTTGAACTTGTTGAAGGCGAATACTTGAAAATCTTGAGGTGTCTATTTCTAGAATCCAATTTGACATATGATAACTTGACCAAGACAACCAAGAAGACAATCCAGGCACATAATGATAGATAATAGGTGTTTATGCTCATTGTAAACTGATCAAGCAAATATGACAGATCTAACAAAGACATGCAAGAAGACAGTTCTAGACAAATAGAGACAAATTCGTACGATAAATTACATAGCCTCAAACGACAATTTAGACAGGCTTATATGACAAACCAGAAATTTCGCATGACAGTAGACAAAAACTAGTACAAGCTTTCTCACAGAACCAAATGATAAATGATGACACAAAACTCTCTACTAAACTGGCTCGTATGACAATTCTCACTGGACCAGACAATAAAAGATAACACAATTTTTTTTCTGCTAAACTAGATTGTACAACAATTCTCACTGAACCAGACGATAAACTAGATGCCTCGTACAACAAAATAACAAGCTCGTACGACAAAGGACAAAACTGAGACAAACTTTTTTTGGACAGATTTTTTATCAATGAAGTTTGATGTTTTTCTTTTGTTTTCTAGTTTCTTAGATGTCTGAATTTCTATTTTAGGGACAAAGACACAACAAACACGTGATATGTTAAGTGACCTCAAGCACAATACGCTACCAAAAGAAGTTGGTTGAGAGAGAAAAACTTTTCTTGTAAACTTAGGTACACACCCAATAGCTAATCAGAATACGACTGCTGAGTCTCACGTAATGGATTCTCAATGCCGTATTATCCGACTCCAAATGCTAAGGGGGGCACGATATGGTAAGTGTCTTGGGAGAGTTACTATCTCTCTTGCACAAAGATTATCCCCCTTTCGGAGGTGAATCAGGTAGCTTCTAATTTAATTGGAACTAGTAAGGGATCTATTTGGCACGTCGGGGTATAAACTCAATTAAGAGGTCTCCTAGCCTTGAAAACCAAGGTTTGTGTAGCGTCATAAATTGTACACACTTGCTAAAGTGGTACAATTTCACACCTAGTTTAGCACCGGCCTTGGCGCATTTTGCATTTTGCATTGCATTTTCCTTTAGCACTTAATTAATCAAATTAATTAGGCCTAAGGTCTTATTTCATCATCTTCCAGTTGGGCCCTTTCATTAAAGTGTGCCCCTTTCATTTTATTCTTCCAATACATCATTTAATCAAAAACCCTAATTAGGTCCTATTTTGAACTTGGGGGCTTGATTTCGGGGGTCAAAACATCTCGAAATCACCTGTAACTTCAGGATTCTCTCTAAAATTATCATATCCGATGGCCTTGAAAATTTGGTGAAAAGTTGTTGGGACCATGGCGCACGGAGTGCACACGGTCCCGGACATTTTTCCCAAAATTTTAGGAGCGCAATCCAATCATAAAATAAAGCTTAACCCCAAGAAATTGGCGGGAGATTCAATCTCTAGGTTGGCCAAAAGTTGAAATTAAGAACTAGGGTTTCATATATAAGAGCTCTCTTTCTTCATTTGAAAGGATCTAGAATTTTGGCTGAAGGGACCTTCTATGCAGCGAAAGAGCAGATCTTTGAAGACTTCAACAATATTCAACATCCATCCATCAAGCATTCATCAATTTCATTCATCCATTTAGGGCTTTGAAGACATTGAAGAGCAATAGGGGATCACCGACTGAAGATTGGCTTGTACCCCTCCCTTGGGGTTGGGTATGATTTCATGTTGTTTTCATGTCTTTGCATAAGCCTCATTATATTATTTGTATTCATGCTTTAGATCACTTTGCATCTTGATTTGGAGCATCTACATTATCATTTACAAGCAATTAGGGTTTACTTTCTAGGTTGCTCTAGTTTGCTTACTTGCATTTTAGGATCTTGCACACACACAAGGTCTGCACACACACTACTTTTACAATACAATTTGGCTATTCATGGAGGTGGAAATCACCAAAGCGGGGGTTTGACTAAGGCAAAACCCTATATAGCCGCCTACAACCCTTTTCAGATATAAGTGCAGATTTCCGAATTCAAAGGACGCCGCAAATTGCAGATCCGATGGAAGCGGACCGAGACAAAACTTCACACCAAATTTCAGGGCAAAAGACTACAACAGGGGCATGGGGCGCCCTGGTTCTACCAGGACAGGGGCGCTGGGTGCCCTGCTCCTTCTGTCAGACAACAAGTTTCAACATTTTCGACAGCTTTTCAGGTTGCAAAACATCAGTTTCAGGAGCAAAATCAGGACAGTGGCGCCTGCGCCCCCATCCCGAACATTTTCACTCAGATTTTAACTCCATGTATGCATCTGCATTCTTGCCTTGTCCTTGTGTTTACAACTTTCCATTGTTTAATCTCAATTCTGCAATCTTGTTCATACTTGCACTTTGGGGTTAGGAATTGAACTTGCATCATTTTTTATCTTTCAATTACAACAAAGGAATAGAAACCCTAATAGGTAGCCCATGGCTCTCTCTTCCACAAAAAGAAGTAGCCAATTGTGTGATACCTCTAGGCTCTTTCGTATTCCGCAATGTGTGTCGAAAGGTAGGATTAGGGCATGTTAGCCTAGTCTCGCTTTTTCCCCTACACATTTTGGTGAACCCGATGTGAACTTATTATTGCTTTCTCTTGCATTGCATTTGTTAGATCTAGATCTAGATTTAGTGTGTTTCATTTAAGTTTCATTTTCATTAAAAAAAAAAAAAGGAAAAGAAAGAGTGTGTTTTGTTTCTTTGCATTGTGTGTTTAAGTTTTATGCAATTTTTATTTCAAAATGTCAGATTTTTATTTGCAAGATGTTCATATTTATGATGATGTATGCAATTATGTTGATCATGAGTATAGCCAAGATGAATTAGATGAAGCTTTAGATGAGTTTTTGAACCCTAAAGATACCAAACCTTCATTTTACCAAAAACTCATAAACATTGTTACTATGCCATTTCGTTGTGATGAGAAAGATAAGTCGAATGATTCCTCTCAAGGGTCCATTCCTATCAACTCTTCCACTAAATCTAGTAACATGGTTGTTTTCAATAATCCCCTCTATGAAGATATGTCTCCTTTTGAATCAAAAGATAAACCTTTTAATCGATATGATCATGCTTTGTTGGATGATGCTCTTGATGACTTTGTGGCTTTATCAAAATCTTTAAACAAGAACAAAACTTCTAAATTAGTTAACATGATAAACCTGAATGAGCATAATAAGCCTCTCTTTGAAGTCCAAGGTGCTTATCCTTCTCCCACCTTTCAAGTTCCTAAATCACCTCTCCTTACTGTCCAAGGAGGGTATGGTCATGATTCCTTTCTTACTCCGAATAAACCTATCATCACTGTGCAAGGAAGAAAACCTATAAGTCCTTATAATTATGCCAAGCAATTAACTAGAGAGAGTTATAATGCGGTTGCCCATACTTACAATACTAGAAATAATACGCAGCCTAATCCTCCTCCTATTACTCCAATTTCTCTTCCTAATCCTCAACCAATTCTTCCGCAAGCTCCACGTATTTCACAAGTTCTTGGTAAGGAATATGATCTTATTGTATTGAACAACTTAAAACTACTCCGGCAAAGATTTCTATTTGGGATTTAGTTCAAACTTCACTTTCCTATCATGGGATGTTACAAGATGCTTTAAAAAATTTAGATGTCCCACCTACAGTGACACCTAATAATAATAATAATAACATGGCTTCCCTGATTGATTCTACAAGCAAACCCAAAGCTCAAATTGTGTTCACACAAGATGAGTTACCTTCTCGTGAAATTCAACATCAATATGATCCTCTTATGATTGTAGTTATTATCAATGAAAGTGCTATAAGATGAACCCTTGTGGACAATGGATCTGACCTTAATGTTTGTAGTATTGATTTATTGGACAAGCTTAATGTGGATCATTCTCTCATTAAACGTTCTTCTATTTCTATTCGAGGCTTTGATAATGTTGGTAAAGAATGTTTGGGTATCATAATCTTACCTATTACAGTAGGTCCTATTACTTTACCTACACCTATTCATGTCATCTCTGGTAATTTGACTTACAATCTTCTATTAGGGAGACCTTGGCTTCATAGTATGCAAGTTGTCCCCTCAACTTTGCATGGGCGAGTCAAATTCATTTATGACAATATAACATACACCTTGCTAGCTGATACTAATCTTCAAGAACCATTATGAACTAGATCTTCTTGTTCAACTACTTCCAATCCTTCTACCACTTCAAATGCATCTACTTCCTTTAAGGATTTTGTCCCCTCTAGTACTCTTGATCCTTCTACTCAATCAGAATCTTCTCCCAAAGATATCTTTTCTCCCGAAAAGGCTCTCTTGGATGATGATTGGGGATCTTTAGACTTGAACCCTACTTTTGTAGGAGAATATAGAGTGCCTAAGATTGAGAAGGGAAAATCTAAGGAAGAAACTAAAGAGAAGCCCACTTTGTCTAAGCAATTCAGTAACAACTTTGTGGCTATCTCTGATTCAAATAACTCTTCAACATCTTCCTCTAATACAAATAGCACTGAGATCTATGGGGCATCCCTTCATGGTCGTGGTTTTCACATTTTGGCTAAGAGTGGCTATAGTGGAAATGGTTGTGGCACAAATGAACAAGGAATTAAAGTTCCTTTAGAACATAACATGCATGAATATTCATTTGGACTTGGATATAATCTTTCTAAGCCCACCAAAGCATCTAAAATACCATCTCTCAATGTGAATGCTATATTTAGTAGTGATGATGATCTCACTTCAACTAAATCATCTTCTACTTCTATCAACTCTCATTCCCCTCATAAGGAAATCTTGGCGATGAACAAATCTCTTTATGAATCCCCTCAAATTTCTAAATCCACTTATGAATCTTTATCTCCTATTCATCATAAAGTCCTTTCCTCCAGGGATAAGGCTCTAATAAATTACACTCATCCCTCTTCTAAGATTTCTTGTGACTTTTCTTCTTCAATTTTTATCATTTTATACATGTTTTTGATCTCACTTATAGTTGAGCATTTAGCATGTCATATTCAAATACATCATTTAGTCTATCATATCTTTAAATAACATTAATGGCTATTATGTTTCTCATCATTATGTGACATTGGTAGCTCATTTACTGGGGGCTCATTGTCACTCATGATGGTACAATTTCAAGTGCAATCATATTTTTGAAGCAACATAATAGCCTAATTTTCTATGTTATCTCTTGTTCCTATGGGGACAAGAGTGATTTCATACATCTCTTCTTTTTATGGTTAAAATTTCCCTTTGGGGTAATAGTGTGGAAATATTGATCATCTTTTCTTTAGAATCCTCTTTTCCTAGATATGGGAGAAGATGTGTATTCTCTTTCTTATCCTACCCACTTCTTGTGAGGAGCATTTTACATACACTAATGTCTTGCTTGCATGAACTCATGTGAGTATGTAGTACATTTTGCTTATGTCTAAATCTCTCCCTAAAAGATTGTGTAAGTTCTTCTCATTGTCCTTATCCTTGGGAGGCAATGATCTTTCCTTATTTTTATCTAAGGATCCACTTTTTCCTATTTCGTGGATGGTGTGAACTTTATTACTTGATGTTATTCCTTGTATGCATTTGTTGTTGTTTGTTCAAGGATTCTCTCTTACAAGAGGTGTAAGTCCTTGACTACAACCTCTTTTGTACTTGGTAAAATACATCCATAATGAATTCACTCTCCCAATTGGGTTAAAAAGAGCGTCATCCTTCATTAAGAATCACTTTCACCTCGCAAAAGAAGGAAGTATTGCATTCTTATTCTCTTCTTTGTCTTATTATAGAAGATGTTATATTTGTCTAAGACAATTCCTCTCAGGGATAGGTGTCTTTTGTACAAAGATCTCTTCTCCTCTAAGGATCTCCTTTACACATACTACAAGATATCCCTTTTCAACTATCTTATCTTTTCTTCTCTTTGCATTTTGTTTCCATTTACAGCCTTCATCTTGTGTTAGAGAACTCTCAAATCCTCACACTCTTTGTTGTGTTGGAATTGAGATTTAGTCCTCTTTCTTACCAAATGATTCTCCATTAGTTTTTGATCTCATATCAAATCTTCTTGTGAGCATTTGTCATCAATATTCTTTAACAATTCGAAGTGGTAAACATGATACACTATTTCAACTCACTAAAATTAGCAAGCCGAAACAGGGGGGGCATATAGCTACCCTCAAATTTTCATCACCTTCCTTAGTAAGCATTAGGTGATTTTGCGATCTAACGTGTGTTTTGTAGGGTGCGGTTCCTAACTGTGTACTGCAGATACCGCTGGGGGCTTCGTTCGACAAACTTATGGATATATCCTTTTTCAAATAATGTTTACTTTTCTGTACTTTAGCTTGCATATGCACGTAGTGTTCATATGACCACTAAAGTGGGGGCTAAATGTAGCATCGTAAATTGTACGCACTTGCTAGGGTGGTACAATTTCACACTTGGTTTAGCACCCGCCTTGGCGCATTTTGCATTTTGCATTGCATTTACCCTTTAGCACTTAATTAGGTCTAAGGTTCTATTTTTATCATCTCCCATATCATAAAGTTGGGCCCTTTTCATTAAAGTGTGCCCCTTTCATTTTATTCTTCCAATACATCATTTAATCAAAAAAACCTTAATTAGGTCCTATTTTGAACTTGGGGGCTTGATTTTGGGGGTCAAAACATCTTGAAATCACCTGTAACTTCGGGATTCTCTCTAAAATTATCATATCCGACGGCTCTGAAAATTTGGTGAAAATTTGTTGGGACCATGGCACCCGGAGTGCACATGGTCCTGGACATTTTTCTCGAAATTTTAGGAAAGAAATCCAATCATAAAATAAAGCTTAACCCCAAGAAATTGGCGAGAGATTCAATCTCTAGGTCGGCCAAAAGTTGAAATTAAGACCTAGGGTTTCATATATAAGAGCTCTCTTTCTTCATTTGAAAGGATCCAAATTTTTGGTTTAAGGGACCTTCTATGCAGCGAAAGAGCAGATCTTTGAGGATTTCAACAACATTCAACATCCATCCATCAAGAATTCATCAATTTCATTCATCCATTTAGGGCTTTGAAGACATTGAAGAGCAATAGGGGATCACCGACTGAAGATTGGCTTGTACCCCTCCCTTGGGGTTGGGTATGATTTCATGTTGTTTTCATGTCTTTGCATAAGCCTCATTATATTATTTGTATTCATGCTTTAGATCACTTTGCATCTTGATTTGGAGCATTTACATTAACATTTACAAGCAATTAGGGTTTACTTTCTAGGTTGCTCTAGTTTGCTTACTTGCATTTTAGGATCTTGCACACACACAAGGTCTGCACACACACTACTTTTACAATACAACTTGGCTATTCATGGAGGTGGAAATCACCAAAGCAGGGGTTTGACTAAGGCAAAACCCTATATAGCTGCCCACCATACCTTTTCAGATATAAGTGCAGATTTTGGGATTCGGACGACGCCGCAAGTTGCAGATCCAGCGGAAGCAGACAGAAACTGAGCCACACACCAAATTCCAACCCAGAAGACCAGGACAGGGGCATGGGGTGCCCTGGTCCCTCTGTCAGACAACAAGTTTCAGACAACTTTTCAGGTTGCAAAACAGTAGTTTCAGGAGCAGTTTCAGGACCAGAATCAAGACAGTGGCACCTGCGCCCCCGTCTCGAACATTTTCACTCAGATTTTAACTCCGGGTATGCATCTGCATTCTTGTCTTGTCCTTGTGTTTACAGTTTTCCATTATTTAATTTCAATTCTGCAATCTTATTATTAGTTCATACTTGCACTTTAGGGTTAGAAATTGAACTCGCATCATTTTATCTTTCAATTACAACAAAGGAATAGAAACCCTAATAGGTAGCCCATGGCTCTCTCTTCCACAAAAAGAAGTAGTCAATTGTGTGATACCTCTAGGCTCTTTCATATTCCGCAATGTGTGTCAAAAGGTAGGATTAGGGCATGTTAGCCTAGTCTCGCTTTTTCCCCTACACAGTTTGATATACCCAAAGGTACGAAGGAGATCTATTCCCGAGCTCTGTCATTGACTTTTTTTTCATCAAATCACATTTATTTTATGTACTAATAAAAGCAAAGGATGAGTCTGGCTTTTTGATCACCTAAGAAAGGTGAGAGCATACTTTCCTATCATCAAAACACATAATACATGTTTGTTCATTTCCTTTAGCAAAAACAAGTGTGCCTAGAAAACTTAAAGAAGACATAAAGTTTGGTTGAGTCCTCCTAGGCAACCTGCAAAATAGATACATTAGTAGTCATGATGTTTGGATGAAATGAATCTTTGACAAGTGTAATCTTCGACAATCATCCTACAAAAACTAGTTAGGTTGTCAAAAAACTCACAAACAAACCAGGGTTAGCATTAGTATTAATCAAATTGAAGCATGAAAACCCTAAAATGCAACCTGTTTAGAAAACACAGAAACAAAATTTCGTACGACGATTCTCACTTGCTCGTACGAGGTCACAAAGGAACTCGTACGAGGCAGAAAGGGAAATCGTATGAAATTCTGAATCAAACCCAGATAGAAACCTGCTAAATTGGAAATTTGATGATGCTAAGAGGCCAAAAATGAGCTTTCCAACTCCACAGTGGGTGCCAAAATGTCATGCCTGTGAAGTGTGATACCTGCAGCTGCAACACAAAACACTCAATAGATCAATACAAGCATGGTTAGAAAATAATAAGCAAATAAAGATGAACCATGACAAAGCGACCTATCGCCTCCTAAGAGATGCGAGTATGAATTTGCTCTCAGATCTAGATAAGCAATCCTAGTGACTTGACTACACCTAGACGGAGGATTTGAAATGATAATGATATGCAAAGATGAGATCGATTATGCTAGATTGATCCAAGAGACTAATTAAGCTAATGATATGCATGATTAAGCTATGATGATGATGATGATGCAATTACGCTAGAAAAGAGATTGATTAAGCTACACGATTCAATAATTATGCTAGAGAATGATCAAATTAAGCTAATGCAATTGCTTATAACAATAATTCTCAAATGATATGCCTATAGTAACAATTCCTAAATTGATAATGAGATGAGATCCTTTGTGGTCCAAAATGGGGGATATTTATAGGATTTCTAAGGCCAAGGGTGAGGTGGCAGGAACCAATGGTCAAGATTGAGTCTGAAGATATCAAGGGTGAAATTGGAGGAGGTTGGAGAAGAGGTTGGAGGAAGGGACACTTGTCATATCTATGGTGAAAAGTGTCAAGGAGCCTTTCTCATAAGAGGGCAAGTGTCCCAGGGAGGAGACATGTGGCCAAAGTGCCATGTGTCTCAAGGGAAGAATATCCACACCATAAGAGGCTAGGATAAGGAGGTTAGAATGTGGAAGATAGGATAGGGTTGGTTAAACCCCATGTTAGGTGGAATGGGTTAGGTTAGAGGGATTGTTAGGTTAGGTGGTTAGAAGTTAGGAGGCATGTGGGTAATTTAAATTAAAAAATTCAAATAATAGGAAAAGACTAATTAATTCTCAACAACTCATAAATTGATTTGTTTTAATTAATTAGAGGATTAGAAGAATTGATTGAAATGGGGGAGGGTGGGGGGAGGATTAATTAATTTGAATTAATTAATCAAAGGGGACTATTTAAATGATCCTATTAAATAAATCCTTAGATTTATTAATAAGTAGATGAAAGGGAGAATTTAATCAAATTTCCTAATGAATTCAATTAAATTAGGAAGGGGGATTGCTTATTTAATTAATTATCTTCAGACCATTTTTAGGTGTATACAACTAGCAACAATAGTTAATTATTTATCGGTAGTGGTTACTATTCACATTTACCATGAGGTTGACCACAAGTAAATATGGGGTGCCTAGAATCTATTATTAGTGTGTGACATGTAAGAGCATCTATTATTCTTGGTGTCTTACGATTGTAAGAGAATATGCTAATATTAGATGGTGCATGTTATGGCAATTTATGACATGTAAGAGCAACTTATGATAGTTGTCATAAAGTTGTAAGTGCAATAATGGTGCTATTTTTGAACTTGTAAGAGGGAGTCTCAATGGTGGGTCGTATGGATTTTTACCATGGTTTTTTGGAGGCTTATTTTGGCCCATGGTAATGTTCTATAGTTTTATTTTGGGCCTCCATAAGCCTAAATATTGAGGGCTTGAGATGGAGACATTATGGGAGTTCATTTTTGTACACAGGTGTTGTTGGATTGAAGGGTGAAGAGGAGAAGGAAGAAATTATTATATTTAATCTCTTTTTAATGAAGATAATACAAGAACTGGCCTTTCTTATTGGTGGAGTTTTTTCCCAAAAGGGTTTCTCCATGTAAATCCTATGTTGTGAGATGTTTCTTCATGTAAATAATGTTCATTTATGTTAAGTTTTATGTTCATCTAAGATATGTTTATTAATCATGTTAAAATGGTGGTTTTTGGCATAACAAAGAAGATAAATATATAAATGGTTTTCCATATTAAGGAAACTTAATTTTCAGATTTACATATAGTCACAAGTTTTAATTGGGTATAATCTAAGCATTGAATCTCATTAATATTTTTATTGGATTAGAGATTTTCAACAATTTCTAGCGATTTTCCCAATACTTATGTGGATATACATGTATGAGCCTATGATGATTATTTCTATGTACTAACTCATGTGGATGCATGAGATATGTTATATGATATGCTTATATATGCATTACTAACATGTGGTGGTGCAGGGTGTGATGCTAATGAAATGCATGACTTTATTATTTTTGGTGTGCCATTATACTCAGTTAGATGAGGTATGACTACATGGGATCTAGGACAAAGGAAAAACCATGAAAAAAACAACGGAAGACATGAAATGATCAGGTGGTGGAAGGTAGAAGATATTAGGGTGACAAGCTTATTATGCTATTATCATTATTGAGCTTACTATGGAAAATTTTTGTGTGATCATCTAGATATGATTTAGACCTAGATAGATAGTGTCCCATTTGCATGGGGATAATAAACTCACAAACAAGGAATTCCTCTATTCACACTAGATTTATGATGTCCTCTATGATCTTATGTCACCATATTCTTGGCACTAATACATTTGGACTAGATTTCTGACTAAGGTTTCCGACGAAGAAGGTATATTGTGACCAAATTTGATTTTTTTCTGAAAAAATGCCCAAATTCATCGTAATTCCAACGACAATTTGCCATTTGGTTTCGACAAAGAAGGCATTAACAATGAAAATTTTCTTTTTTCAAAAAAGTGCTCGAGTTCATCATAATTCTGACGACAATGGTCATTACTTAAAAAAAAAGAAGAGGCAAATTCATTTGTGCATTGCAATTCTACTTAGGCGTCCATGGTGACTTCAACCCCCAACAACATCAAATCCGCATCGAAGGCATTTGTGCATTGCTTGCAATCCCGTGTAGGAGGTAGATTCTTCACCTTAATTTAATGTTGCAAAAATATACCATTCAAGAGATTCTACAACTTTTGCTTGCTTTTATACATGCTAGCTATGCATGCATTCTTGTGGGATATTGACCAATTGTGGAAGAAACTATTGGAGTATTAGAGATTCCTTTTTTATGCAAAAGATGTTAGGAAATGAGACATGTGGTGGTTAATTGCCCTAGTTTTTAATGCAAATTGGTCAATCTCATATTCATATTGATTATCCAATCTCAAGCCGGATGGCTCCTAGTCAAAGGTGTGGTTCCTTGAATGAGTAATACCCTATAGGAATCCAGTCCTCATAAAACCATAGAACTATGATTGAGGAGTGAGCGTTCAATTTTGTCGCAGCAATCCCTTCCTCCCGTATACATGTTGATTGATCACTATTGTACGAGCTAATATATAGGGCAGTGTCTGCCTCTGGTAGCTGATTCGATGGAGATCAAACCAATGCACAAGAAAACAATGGGAATGAATATTATTCAAGTGATTTGCAACCTTCATTCAGTGTTGTTCAAGAAAGACTTTCTTTCTCTTGCCAGCCAGCCTAACACACTTGACCCAGAAGCCCTAGGGAGATACAATTGTGTTCCGTTCAGCACAATCCTAACCTAGAAGGGGTGGACTGAAAATCTCCAACCACACAACTTATCACTTTGTAATTAACATACAGTATAAAGCTAGTCTATATGACCCCCGAACCATTTTCTTACTGTCTCGAGTTACCCTAGTTTAGGGTATTGGTAGTTTTTACTAAATCTTCTCTATTTTAGGGTATTGGCAACTATCTCTCCTTTTGCATAGTTTTAGGTGGCATACAAAGTCATTGCCTTCTTTGGCTTCCTTACAGCCTCAACCTCAACGATCATCTTTTGCAAAATTACTTTCTTCAATACTCTCTTCTTTATCCTTTCAAAGTTGAATTGTAGCCACTTAGGAACATCTATATTCTCACCACTTTGGATGGACGGGTTCATGGTAGTTACAACCTACTTTGGCCTTTGTTCTTCATCTTGTTGCTTGTGCACCTAAGTTTAAAATTTTGTAGTCATCTTGGGGGTGGGGGCCTAGATAGATCCTCTTTTTCTTGTTCTCCATGCTTCTTTGACTCCATATTCTAAGTTCCTTCTGACTTATATTTAATTTTCATGAGTCAACTTATAGTTCTTAATTCAGTTATAGGCTAGTATCTTGTGTGTTGATTGTACCTCTTAGTTTGATAAGGTTTTGGGTAGAATTTAATCTCTAATTTTGAGGAAGAAGTTTCCCTATAAATGTAATTTCAAAATTCATTTTGAGGGTCTAATAATTGATTATTTAAGGTCCAAGTTTAGTAACACTCATTAGTGTGTTTTCTTTCAAAAGACATTTAGCAATAGGCTGTAGATTGAATACTTGTGCTTTGCTAGTATATTTTGAAGAATTAATGGAAATGAAGTTCATAGTTTGCAACGGTATTGGTAGTCTTTTTTGATTGCTTGGTATTCTTTTATTTCTTTCATTTTCCTTAGTCCTAAATTAATATTTACATTTATGAAACATCTTTGTTATAATCAATTTGTACATCTTTCGTGGTGATTGAGGTTAATAAGGAACATGTGAATGAATAGTAGTAGTTGTGCTAGAGATTTCCTTGGTCTCATTTTTATGTTAGAATTGGCAATGTTGGCATGATAAATTATTTACATACAAGGTTATTTATAGATTTTGTTGATAATGTGGATTTAGGTAATACTGATGATTCATTTTCTCGTAGCCTTGTTCTATCTTTTGCAATTTATTTTAACCTTTTACCTTAGGCAGATTGAGAGATTGACATTTCAACTTGATTAGTGACATTTTCTCCTTGAACAACTTGATTAGGAAATGATAAATTCTAAAGGCAAGCTAACTTAACTCAAGGGTCTGAGATGGTATCCTACCATGAAAGATGATAGTTCTAAGCAAAAGACTACCTAGTGATACGAAAGTTGATGCAAGATAGTAAGGACAACAAGGAAATTTATTTTGAACTTTGACAAGATTGAATCTTTGGGTGGAAGTTTGAATGGATTGATAGTGAAAAGGAATGTTGATGCAGAGAATCCAATAAACTCAACCAACAAGGGATATATTTCTCCCAACTCACCTATTCAATTAGGTTTCAACCCTTCAACTACTCACAAGACCCCTCACAAGGCCACAAGTTACTCAAAAGGATTCAATACCCCAAAACACACCCATACTCACAAACCCTCACCCAACCATTGAACCACACTCAAATAGGATAAATAAACATGTCTAAGTCACAATCCAACTCTCCAACATTCAATCACCACCAACACCCTCAACCCTTATTCACACAAATCCTCCTTCAACTGGGTCTTCTAATCCCCCCTGGTACTCAACTCACAAAATGTACTAGATATCCAAAAACCAATGTACTTTTGGATACTCTTACAAGAACCACTAAACATATACCACCATGGGTCTTTACCCTCCCAACCACCCAGTCAAAGGAAGATTCACTACTGCAACACTCAGTTTTTGTGACAGTATCAAGCACTTTGGATAGTCACTCCTTTTATGATAGTATCAAGATCAGTTCAATACTGGACTGGGTAATAACGGAACCGCCAACAATGTATTTCTCATCTCAAATAATAAAGAGAATATAGGGCTGCGTTTATGAAGAATAAATATTGTTGGAAAAGACTATTTCCACCTACTTGGCCATCGGAGTGGTTTTTGAGGTGTATTCAAAGCTTTTACTCCTTTTGTTGCATTTTCACTTGAAATATGGTTGAATTGGATTTGTAAGCTCCTAGATACTTGGTACATGTTCTAATCAAGTTAAAAGAGTCTCAAGACTACCCTATAGTCATGCTCTACCTTATCTAGCTACTTAATTAGCTTCCCAAACTTATAGGACATATGGTTTTATTCCTTACTTTGAGTTGAAATTGTCTTGGGTTAGATATAACTAAAATAAGCCATTCCTTCAACTACTTCAAAAATCGTCAAAAAGACTTCATACTACTATCTACATGTGTTTCTATCCTTAAGAAGTCTAATTTATGCAAGTGAAAAAACACCTAAGAGGTCATAGCTACTCCTTTTGACTTGGTAATATTCATGGTTTTTCTTTGTCTATTTAACTTCATTCCTTGCATCTTACCCACTATCTTGTAGCATACTTTGTTTTCTTTTTAGTGAATTGCATTTAGTGGACTTATGTGCATCTTTAAAAGCATTTGACAACTTCAGGAAATGGTTTTCCTTCTTTATTACTTGACTATATCATTTAATATGCATGGATGGTATTATCATTTAATTTTCAAGATGGACCTTATATGGATGGTCCTTGCACCTTTTCAAATTGAACTTTTGCAAAAGTCCAAATTTGGAGAGGAAATTCCTACTATTTGCGAATCCACCATTCATCTTTCAAATTTTAGGTCCAATTTCCATGAATAAGGGTTCCCAAGACCCTAGTCCTATAAAATGAGCCATGAGGAACATTATGAATAAGGGAATGAACCAAATTTATGGAAACATTGTCAAACCTAAGTACAATTAGGCATAAATAAGGCACAACCACTTAAATTGAGTCCAAACTTAGTGTATATTTTTAAAGAGATACAACTTATGATGCAATATTTAGCCCCCTCTTAGCAAGAGTATGAAATTATGCTCATTTACTCTTTGGAAAATATGGAGAAACCAAATATTCTTTCATCAAGATATTGAAGAGTCAAGATGTCTAAAAGTTTGGAAAGGTGGTAGCTCCCAAGACTCATGATATTGTCAATCTACAATATTGAGATAAAAGGGAAGTACAAAGTGAGTAATATGAGTAACATTGGTAACACACATGGAGCATGCAAAACACAAAGTTATGACATTTAGAACTAGTAAGATTCATATATTCTCACTAGGAACCATATCAAAAAGACAAGGCATAGATCTAGGACTAGTAAGATCCTTATATAGTTACTAGGAGTCATGTCAGAGACACATAAAATCATGATACCCAAGTTAGTAAGATCCTCTAATACTTAGTCATAGATCGCATTCTAACAACAAATAGAGACCTAATTGTGAAAGTTTGAGGTCCATTGGGAAAAAAGTTGTCATATTGCCATGACAACTTTTGCATTTTTTGTAGAAACTTCTTAAAAATATGGTTGGAAAGTTAGTTTATGGTGGTTTGGGGTTGTAACACACTTGGATGGGAATAAATAGGCCTT
>NC_081413.1:125945138-125974138 GCF_030272615.1 Cryptomeria japonica | reverse complement strand
GACTCAAACTAAATTTTATGAAAGATTCCTTCAAAAGTTTCCTCAAATAAGAATTTCTCAAAGATTTTTTGAAATGGCAAAACCTTTTTATATTAAGATTAATCATGTATGCACCACGTGTTGTTGTAGGATGCATATTGAATTTTCCATGCATTATGATATTTTTCGTCATATTTGTTCTACTTTGCACACTAACGATGTTTTGTAGGAATGTAATATACAAGCACCTCCTAAGTCGGTAAGAGAATTTATTTCAAGTTTGCTATGCAATAGACATGATGGTTGCATTTATTATAAGATGTCTTGTTTGGAAGGTTCTTGTGCTATATGTGGTGGTTTGCAACATTTACCAAGATGCGTACATTTGGAGATCACACATGAAATTGGTACGAAACTAGTTTCTTTTAGAATATACAAGACAGTCACATACGGAGTTAAAGATGGAAAATATTTGAAGAGATGTGAGCTAGTGAAAATGATATATGTGTAGCTCAATTTATGAAAATGTTTCAAGAGAAACTAGTTTATGAGTACATTGATGAATAATGATGAACAGTTAGTACTGAACCGGTACTAAGAGGGGGGGGGGGGTGAATCGATACTGACAAAAACTTTCTTCACAATTCAAACAACAGAGACTGCACTAACCGGTAAGCAGCATTACCGATCTCAGTTAGGACACTATCGGTAAAACACAGTGAGACACCGAAAAACACAAACCGGTAACACCCAGATCAATTTAAGACCTAATACCTTATCACAACTTCACCCAAATGCTTAAGCACTTGATACATCAGAAATAATTATGACTATTGAATCAACCTCCATTACCACTTAACATAAAACACTAAACCATCACATGAAAAGCATCACACATGACACACTGATTTTTCACGTGGAAACCCAACTGGGAAAAACCACGGTGGGGATGAATGCCCACAAGTTGTTCTTTGAAATCTTTTCAAGTTCTCTCTGTTGATGAATACCCACAAGTTGTTCTTTGAAATCTTCTGAAGTCCGCTCTGTTAGGAGCCTAGTCCGGTTAAAGACTTTTACAATAGGTTCTGCTAGGAACCGATCCTGCTAGGGATCACCTGGTTAAGGGATGGCTAAATACCCGGTTAAAGGTTAGAACCCTGTTAAAGGTTACCTCGCAAGAGGATTTGAAGAACTCATTGAATTGAGTCACCCTGTTAAAGGATTTACACAAAATCCTGTTAAAGCTACCCGATTAAGGGATTTTTCCAATTGCTGAAATGGTTAGAAGTCAATAGGTAATACACTGATTTGATAACAACACACAATGCCAAGGCAGATCCTCTTTAGGTCCTTTTCTTCTGCAATTACACTGCAGATATCAACACATTTCTCTAGTCTGGCAAGAATCAAGTATCTCTTCACTTGGATAGAAACACAACATTTGCCAACAACTTCAAAATGAAAGACATCATCGACCTTATAGGAAACAGATAGGTCAGTAGCATAAACCCTAAACCCTAAACATTTAGGTTCAATAATTCAGTCGGTTCAGTCTTGACCATTAATCACACTGCATTGAATGCAACAGTCTTGAACAGATCTCAAGATGTTCTCCAACGTTCATTCTTTGCCGCTTCGGGAAGTTGATAACCCATCATGCGCACTCCACCATTTACAGAGACTTCACACATTCCCGAGGTAGATAGGATCAATTTCCATACAAGATCTCCAAGGAAATCCTTCATGCGCATAAGGCTAATGTGGCAACATGATATGATCTTCATTACAATGCTAACTCATCACAAGATGTCATTGGTTGAATCACACAGGCTTGGAATGCATCAACCGGAAACCCTGAAGCTGAGACTACCAACCAGTAGTCATGCCAAATGAAACCCCGATACAAAACTTCCCATATACCGGTTCTCATTCCAATATACTAGTTCACCTTGAACAAACATACCGCTTCACTTTTTCATATGTACTGGTTCACATCATCATACCGGTTCACTTGCCAGTGTGCATATATCAATATACCAGTTTATACTTCAGCATATTGACATCAATGACAACATACAAACATCATCATGTCATCAAGATCTGCACATATGCCAACATACATAATGCATACACATAGAGCTCGATGGTTAGATGATCAATTCAATTTATGTAAGGACACATTGCCTCTTGGCACCATTGTCTCTATCATTGATTTTGCTAAAAATTATACACTGCAAACCTCAAAATGAAGGGCAATCCATGTATTATCAGTCTACGCAAGTTTCTATTTTTGTACATGTAGCATTCATGCATGCAGATGATAGCACAGAGGAGGATAAAAAGGTTGTAAGAGAGTATCACTTCTACATAAGTGATGATCGTACTCATTCATCGGAGTTTGTACAAGGATGATTTAAAGTATTCTATGATAGTTTAAGGGAAAGGAACATACGATACAACCGAGACTTAATATGGTCAGATAATTGCACTGCACAATTCAAGAATGCAACGATGTTTTATTGGTTGACAAGGATGCATATGACAAGCGGTGCACAACATTTTTGGAATTTCATTGAGGTTGGACATGGTAAGGGAGAGCATGATGGTGTAGGAGCATGTGTGAAAAGAGCCCTAGCTAAGGAAGAATTGAAGTACGAAGGTGGTGCTGAGTTGATAGATGCAGAAACAATTGTGCGATGGTGTAAGTCTATGATGGGTCCAGGTAATCCAGGTACGTCAATGGTTCGTAGATATTTTTGGTTGATCATTGAATCTAACATTGAAAACTATCTAGATTGTTGTACAGTTGCAGGATTGAGTGACAAGCACTCATTTATGAGTTCAAATTCAAGTTCACTGGTAATTTATACGAGACAGATG
This sequence comes from Cryptomeria japonica, assembly GCF_030272615.1. Lineage (NCBI taxonomy): Eukaryota > Viridiplantae > Streptophyta > Pinopsida > Cupressales > Cupressaceae > Cryptomeria > Cryptomeria japonica. The sequence goes on along the minus strand of NC_081413.1, from coordinate 125,971,279 downwards.
GTATGTTTTTTTCTCTTCATGCATGTATTGTTTGTGGGAAGAATGTGAATCACAAGAGTGGGTTGACAAATGGTCTTGTAGACCGTTGGTTCCCATTGATTCATATCAAATTCCCAAAGCACTACAATTGAGCGAGATGGAGACATCAGTGGATTTTGACCATGTATCCGACCTAGTGGATTTAGGTGATTTTTTAAGTTAATTTTTTTGCAAGTATTCTTTTTGGTTTATTTTGTTGTACATCATACTTTATTTTTGGTATTAATTAACACTCTATAAAATGTAGGTCATGTGTATGCAGTTGTTGCAGAAGAGAACAATGCAGAAGGAACATATTACTATTTGTGTCGTTGCGTTGAGCCTAAAAGAAAATTGACAACCACAATCATTGATGGAGAGGGTATTGAGTACCCAATAGGGTTTGTTGTCATGACAGGAACATGGTTTCAGAGATACCCTATCAAGAATTCTAATGTTTGGTTGTTCGAGGACTTTGAAACACACAGACATATTCTTCATTTCTCTAACCTTGTTGTTGCAACAAATATTCATTTGATGAAGTATCGTGGTAGACCTCATAACAAGATTTTATGGAAAGTTCACGAATCTGACCACGAGGCAATACTTGACACAATATGGGTTAGAGTCGATCCTGAAGGCTCACTTGATTGATTCTATGGTTCAGAGTAGAATGATTTTGAGAATTTTGTATAAATCATCGACAAATTGTTCTATATTAGTTTTTTGTATATATAAATGCCCATGAGCTGATTTTTACAAGTTTAGGGGCATAATTTTGTATATTTAAATGGCAATGAGCTGATTTGTACATATGTACATGCCAAATTTTGTATATTAAAATGGTAATGAGCTGAATCACACATATTGTAATGCCAAATTTTGTATAAAAGCCCATGAGATGATTTGTATATTAAAATGGCGATGAGTTGAATTGCACATATTGTAATGGCAAATTTTGTATAAAAGCCCATGAGATGATTTGTAAGACATTTTTTGTATAATCAAATAGCCAAGAGCTGATTTGACCATATTTAGAGGTAAATTTTTGAATAATATGTGACAATGTTTTGTGACTATTTTGTGTGTCAATGTTTTGTGACTATGTTTTGAGTATATGTGATGTGTCCCTGGTCAATCATGAGCATTCTTGATTCTTGTATAATCATGGAGAATTATTTGAGTCATTATCGGGTCATAGGGGTCATAGATTGAGACTAGATATAATTTGAGCAAAAAATGTCATTGTTGTCAAAAAAATTGTCAAAAAAGTTGTCAAGCAACTTCTACATTGCGTCGGTAGGGTATGAAACTCGATGTTTCGGTGCTTTGAGATGCACGCCAAGGGCATTCCTATCATAAAATTTCCCATTCAGACACGCTCAGGATGTCAGTTTCTGCACATGACGAACTGAATCAATTCTAGCCAATCTATTAACTTTGCATTGCATGCAACTGACAATTTTTGTAGCAGGGGAAAAAATGCTACCAATAAAAAATGGCTCCAACTCGTCAAAAACTGAGATAGAACATTGTAGAGGAGCCTCATGCGACCCCACAAGTTCAAATGGATCGACCATATGTGTCCTGGATTTGAAGAAATAGTCCGTCAGGTTTTGACAATTTTTTGGACTTAGGGCACTTGCGAGATCGCACCGGTACAGTATGACTCTCGACATTTTGGTGCTTTGGGATGCATGACAGGGGCATGCCTATCGTAAACCTTCCCACTCAGACGTTCTCATGACATTGGTTTGTGCACATGATGAACCGAATCAATTCTAGCCAATCTGGCAACTTTGCATTGCATGCAATTGACAGTTTTTGCAGCAGGCGAAAAAATGCTACCAATCAAAAATGGCTCCGACTCATCAAAAACCGAGACAGGCCATTGTAGAGGAGCCTCACATGACCCCACGGGTTCAAATGGATTGACCATATGTGTCCTAGATTTGAAGAAATAGTCCGTCAAGTTTTGACAATTTTTTGGACTCAGGGCACTTGAGAGATCGCACCGGTACGGTATGACTCTCGACGTTTCGGTGCTTTGGGATGCATGAAAGGGGCATGCCTATCATAAACCTACCCACCCGAACATGCTCACAATGCCAATTTTTGCACATGACGAACCGAATCAATTCTAGCCAATCTGGCAACTTTGCATTGCATGCAACTGACGGTTCTTGCAGTAGGCAAAAAAATGCTACCAATCGAAAATGGCTCCAAGTTGTCAAAAATCAAGATAGGCCATTGTAGAGAATCCTCACGCGACCCCACGGGTTCATACAGATTGACCATATGTGTCCTGGATTTGAAGAAACAGTTCATCAAGTTTTGACAATTTTTTGGACTTAGGGCACTTGAGAGATTGCACTAGTACGATATGAATCTACACATTCTGACTCTTTGGGATGCACGACAGGGGCATGCCTAGCATAAATGTTCCCACTCAGATGTGCTCGCGATGTCGGTTTGTGCACACGATGAACCGAATCAATTCTAGCCAATTTGACAACTTTGCATTGCATGCAACTGATGGTTTTTGCAGTAGGCAAAAAAATGCTACCAATCAAAAATGGCTTTGATTCATCAAAAAATGAGACAGGCCATTATAGAGGAGCCTCACGCAATCCCATGGGTTCAAACATATTGACCATATATGTCCTGGATTTGAAGAAACAGTCTGTCAAATTTTGACAATTTTTTGGACTCAGGGCACTTGAAAGATCGCACCGGTACGTTATGACTCTCGACATTTCGACGCTCTGGGATGCATGACAAGGGAATTCCTAGCATAAACCTACCCACCCAGATACACTCGCCATGTCGGTTTGTGCACACGACAAACTAAATCAATTCTAGCCAATCTGGCAACTTTGCATTGCATGCAACTGATAGTTTTTGTAGTAGGTGAAAAAATGCTATGAATCAAAAATGGCTCTGACTCCTTAAAAACCGAGACAGGCCATTGTAGAGGAGCCTCATGTGACCCCATGAGTTCAAATGAATTGACCATAGGTGTCCTGGATTTGAAGAAATAGTCCATCAAGTTTTGACAATTTTTTGGACTCAGGGCACTTGAGAGATCGCACCGGTACGGTATGACTCACGACATTCCAACGCTTTGGGATGCATGATAGGGGCATGCCTAGCGTAAACCTTCCCACCCGGACACACTCACAATGTCGGTTTGTGCACACAACGAACCGAATCAATTCTAGCCAATCTGGCAACTTTGCATTGCATGCAACTGACGATTTTTGTAGCAGGCAAAAAAATGCTACCAATCGAAAATGGCTCTGAGTCATCAAAAATTGAGATAGGCCATTGTAGAGGAGCCTCATATGACCCCATGGGTTCAAACAGATCAACCATATGTGTCCTAGATTTGAAGAAACAATCCGTCAAGTTTTGATAATTTTTTGGACTCAAGGCACTTGAGAGATTGCATCAGTACAGTATGAATCTCGACATTTCGGTGCTTTGGGATGCATGAAAGGGGCATGTCTAGTGTAAAAATTCCCACACAGACATGCTCACAACATCAGTTTGTGCACATGAAGAACCAAATCAATTCTAGCCAATCTGGCAACTTTGCATTACATGCAACTGACGGTTTTTGCAGCAGGCACAAAAATGCTACCAATAAAAAATGGCTCTGACTCATCAAAAAATGAGACATGCCATTGTAGAGGAGCCTCACACAACTCCATGAGTTCAAACAGATTGACCATATGTGTCTTGGATTTGAAGAAACAGTCTGTCAAGTTTTGACAATTTTTTGGACTCAGGACACTTGAGAGATCACACTGGTATAGTATGACTCTCGACATTTCAATGCTTTGGGATGCATGACAAGGGAATGCCTAGCATAAACCTTTCCACTCAGATATGCTCACGACATCAGTTTGTGCACATGATGAACCGAATCAATTCTAGCCAATCTGGCAACTTTGCATTGCATGCAACTGACGGTTTTTGCAGCAGGCGAAAATGCTACAAATCGAAAATGGCTCCGACTTGCAAAAAACTGAGATAGGTCATTATAGAGGAGCCTCACATGACCCCATGAGTTCAAATGGATCGACCATATGTGTCTTGGATTTGAAGAAACAATCTATCAAGTTTTGACAATTTTTTGGACTTAGGGCACTTGAGAGATCGCACCGGTATGGTATGACTCTCGACGTTCTGATGCTTTGGGATGCATGAAAAGGGCATGCCTAGTGTAAAACTACCACCTAGATGTGCTCATGACATCGGTTTGTACACATGACAAACCAAATCAATTCTAGCCAATCTGACAACTTTGCATTGCATGCAACTGACAATTTTTGCAATAGGCGAAAAAATGCTACCAATCAAAAATGGCTCTGATTCATAAAAAAATGAGATAGGCCATTGTAGATGAGCCTCACATGACCCCACGAGTTCAAATGGATCAACCATATGTGTCCTGGATTTGAAGAAATAGTCCGTCAAGTTTTGACAATTTTTTGGACTCAGGGCACTTGAGAGATCGCACCGGTATGGTATGACTCTCGACGTTCTGACACTTTGGGATGCACAATAGGGGCATGCCTAGCGTAAAACTGCCCACCCAGATGTGCTTGCAATGTTGGTTTGTGCACGTGACGTCAGTTTGTGCACACGACAAAATTTGACCATTGCGAGCGTGAGGGTGCTCTCGCACCAAACACATATTGTTGTTTATATTCATATTGTCGATTTTTGTTGTTTATATTCATATTGTTGATTACATATGCAAATATTCATTTAAATTTATAAAAGGGCAGCCACCAAATACAACAAATACACAATAATGAACTGAATACAAGGAGTTTTGTAGGGTTAATTCAACATTTTAGAAATTTTATCAAATCATATTCCATGATTGCAATGTTTTATATCATATATTTTTGTTGTTTATATTCACATTGTTGATTACATATGCAAATATTCATTTAAATTTATAAAAGGACAACCAAAAAATACAACGAATACAAAATAATAAACTCAGTACACATTTATTGGATCAAATATCGCTATTTATATATATAAAAAAAGGCATGTCTGCCAAGTCAATACAAGTATTACAAAAATTTGGCATATGTCATGTCCAAATCGATATACAATAAAAATGTAGAATATATCTACATGTATTGGTCATTCTATGACCAAAACTAACACTATATGATCCTAAACTTGTGGTGGATCATCAAAATCAAGCCTCTTCGATGCAGTACTCGACTCTGTAGATGGCTGCAAAACCACAATTCAAAAGCCAAGTTAGAATTCTTTTGTAGAAAATAGTTCACAATTAACAACATAACTATGCATTTAACTTTAATTCCTTTGCAATTGAAATGTAGATTACCTCATCGGCTGATCTAGGAGCTAATGTCTTCACTCTCCTCTCCTTGTCACTCTTAGGAGTTTTCTTGAAGACATACTTAAATGGATCCACGTTATGGCCGTACCGTGAAGGGGTCTATTGTAGATTAAATGTACAATTAATACAATGTACTAACATAAATATATCAAAAACACTTAAAAGCTATAATATAGAGAACAATGACGTACCTGTGCTTGAGATGCTTCTCCAATGGACTGAGGATGGCTCACCATCGATGTAGAAACTGTCGCTATTACTTATACAAAAAATGTTCAAAGATTAGATACAATTAATATAATGATAAGTATTGAAGGTTACAAACAATTAATTTTACATATCAAACAAAACTGTACCGGATCCTGAGATTCTTCTCTAGTGCAAGGAGGAGGGTTCGCCATTGATGAAATAGGTAATGGATATTTCCTGTATGAAAAAATTATAAGATTATAATATATTAAAAGTTCACATGTACGCATGCATATAATCATGAAATCAAGAAAATAAATTAGAGATGCATACCTCCGCCCTCTCTTGATCTACAGGCGAATCAAGTGCATTGAACAAATCCACATAGCTCAATGGCCGTTGTACATGTAAAATAGACAAAAAACACTAATCAATCAACAAACCCCAACTAATACTTGATTTCAAAATTTTCAAACAATTGTACAACTAAAAATGTGTTCAATTACCTTCTTCCTACGTTTTGGTGTCTTCGAGGAATCCTTTTTCTTAGGACGAGCCCTAGATGTGGAGGGGGTACCCTAAAAAAACAAAATTAACATGAGATATTAGTACAGATAATAAATTAAACATAATTTTAATGTTATTGCGAGCTCTGCGATCAGGCGAAAATGCGAAAAAGACAACCTATGCATTTGTCGGGTTTTTCGACGGGGGGGAGCAAGCAGGTTTTCGCATCTTGCCCGAAGAGCGTCTCGATATTCAGTCCGCCATGCAAGAGAATCCCTGCAAAAAACACATCGAGGTCATTTGAAAGGAGGGATTCGGTCATCAGAGCGGGCAACTTTGGGATAAATAATGAATTTAGGGCTAAAAGTGCCAAAACCCTGTCGCTTCCCTCCGACGGAAGATGGCAAGTGTATCATTCGAATAGAATCAGGAAAAAGATGGGCATTAACAAAGATACTGCTTTAAATATGGACAAGGGCAAATACACAGTTTCAAAGCTTTCTCCGGCAATAGGGGCTAACTTGGAGCCGCTCGGGAAAGCTCGAATTTTTGAGCCTAAACCTAATAATAGGCAAAGGCGTATATGCAACATTCCGGATTATCTAATGGAACCCCAATTCAATTCATATAACAACTATGGGGTTTTTGTAAAATGGACCGGTTCCGGTGATGATATAGAAAAGATTGTCGACTGGTGGTTGGCCCTTTATCCGGAACAGGTAAGTATTACTATCCTGGATAACAATTTTCTTGCAATTTTGTGTAATAATCAGAAAACAAAGGATGACATTTTGCATGGTAAGGCTAAATTGTATAGAGGTTTTGGTTTTTTTCGATGTGAATGGATGCCGAATTTTGACCCTCATTCTCAGAATATAAACAAATACCCAAGATGGATTAATCTGGGCTCTTTACCTATCGAATATTTGAATTTTAAAATTCTGGAATTCATAGGGGATCAGTTCAGGGCCTTTTTGGGCTGCGAAGGGTTAGAAAGAATGATTTCAAACAAAAACACCAAAATCTTAGTTGAATTCGATTGTAACTCCCGGGTCTTGGAACCCACCAAGCTAGTAACAAATAGGGGGGAATGGAACATTCATCCCACCTTCTATGATGGGGTCATAAATGAATCAGATATTTGGCTGAAACCAAGCCTGGCACTGGTTAAAAGCACCGATCACAAGGAAAACCCTGTTTCAGTACAGAATGATAAAATCACTTTAAATACTATCCATGAATATGCTAACTGCCCTCCTATGACTAATACAGATGAAAATAATCAAAACAATCTTAGAAATATTAATGACCTTGATAAGATAATAGATGAGGCAAATTCCATAAAAGAAGAAGCCTTAGTGGAGATGTCAAAAAGAATCTCCGATTCGGTGGATTCACTGATATCTCCTTCTGAAACAAAATCAGTTGTAAACATGGGGCAAGAAAATGAGGCAGATCAAGAAGAAATGTCTTCTAGAATGGCTGCTGTTATAGAGGTATTTAATAATAATGAAGTCAAAAATCTCTCCCCGGAAGAAGAAGCTGAGAAGAGGTTTCTAATTCAGGAACTTCTGGCCTCTTTGGATGCGGGAGATAATAATGAAAATAGGGAAGGAGATACCACCCCTCTCCCTGTCAATGACAACATAGCAGCTCAGTCCCATCCAGGAGAGGATGATGGAGAAGGAGTGACAATTCCCCATCTACCCTTAGGAATATCAAACATATATGTCGGGAAAAACACCCCTGACTGCGCAAGAGAAGCTAGATGTAGAGGCAGAAAATCTTTAAGCGAATTAAGGTTGCAGGATGGAAATGCAAAAGATCAAGGCAAATTAACTGCCTTCTTTGATGCTGGGAAGGGGAAGGGCCTTCCCACGGTCCAATGAAAATCTCCTCGTGGAATGTTAGGGGCATGAATGCCCCTAACAAACAGCGTCTAATTAGACGCAACATCATAAAATGGAAACATGACATTGTTCTCCTTCAAGAAACTAAATTAACCCAGGTAGAAGCCGAGGCTTTTAAAAGGAAATTAGGTCTTCTAAGCTGGGAATTTGTGGAAGCCAGGGGTGCCTCTGGTGGATTAGGTATCATTTGGAATCCGCGTAGCATATTATTCTGTCCATTAGCAGGAAACAGTAACTGGCTATTGGGAAAGGTTACAAGCAAACACAGTAAGCTCACATTTACCCTTATAAACATCTATGGCCCGATTCCAGATGCTGGAAAATGAAAAGTTTGGTCGGAAATCTCGTTTATGATGGAAATAGATCCCTCTTCCCCCGTTATTCTAGGAGGGGACTTCAATGCTATCCTAAACTTATCAGAGAAAAAGGGTGGTTCACGTAGGGAACCTCAATCCTTAAAAGACTTTAGAGAGTGGGTAGCTCTGAACAATCTGATTGATATAGAAACTAATAATGGTATGTATACCTGGTACAATAAAAGATCAGGCTTTACTCAAATCGCTGAGAGGTTAGATAGATTCCTTTTTAAAGGGAATATGAGCGATCTAGCAATTAACCTCTCAGCTTCGTTACTCCCTTCGTCAGGATCAGATCACTATCCTATCATCCTCAATATTGAGGGAGAGGCTACACCGAGGTGCTGCCCCTTCAAGTTTGAAAAAATGTGGATGCAAAATCCGGATTTCTACGATCTCGTGGCCAGGTGGTGGTCGGAGGTTAATTTTCAGGGTTCAAAAATGTTTTGCCTTGTAAATAAACTAAAACATCTTAAAAGCAAGTTATTGAAATGGAATAACGAAGTCTTCGGTAATATTTTTGAAACTAAAATTTCATTAGAAAAAGAAATTGCAGACCTTAATGAAAAGGTGTTTAGACTTGGGATGGATCAGGAGAGCTTCCTCAAGGAAAAGGAGCTCTTCGGGAAATATGAGGATACGCTTACAAAAGAAGAAATTTTTTGGAAACAGAAATCTAGAGAGAATTGGCTTCAAAATGGGGATAGGAATACTAAGTTCTTCCACAATAGTACAAAAAATAGGAGGATCACCAATAGTATTCACAAGATCATGAGCAATCATGGCATCCTTCTAGAAGATCAAATGGACATCGCTACAGAAGCGGTGAACCACTTCAAAAATTTATTTAGTTCGGAATCTTCCCCTAAAGACCCAAATTTAGCTTTGCTTAGGAATATTCCTAAGATCGTAACTGAAAATCAAAACAAAGCACTTTGCAACAAATTTTCAGAATCTGAAGTAAAATTAGCTTTGGGGCAACTTAACCCGGATAAAGCTCCCGGCCCCGATGGTTTTCCAGCTTGCTTTTTCCAAAAATGCTGGCACATCATAGGTAAGGAGGTGGTGGATGCTTTGGAAGCCGTAAGAAATTCTGGAAGTATTTTAAGGGAGATCAACAATACTTTCATAACTTTGATTCCTAAGAAAGAGGAATCAAGAAACTTTGATGATTTCTGACCTATTTCCTTATGCAACACAATCTACAAGCTTTTTACAAAAATTTTAGCGAATAGATTGAAGGGTATTCTCCCTTGCATAATTTCAGAGGAACAGACAGGATTTGTTCCAGGCAGATCCATATTCGATGGCATTATTGTGGCGCAAGAAGTCATGCACTCGTTACAAATAAATCGTTCAGCAGCTATGATGATCAAATTAGACATCAAAAAGGCATATGACAGAGTTGATTGGAGATTTCTGTGTAAATGTTTAGAATCCTTTGGGTTCTCTAAACAATGGATCAATTTAATATTTGAATGCATCTCATCTCCCAAGATATCATTACTTATTAATGGTTCTCCTACTGGCTTCTTCCAGATATCAAGAGGGATTAGGCAAGGGGATCCTTTATCCCCTTTCTTATTCATCATAATGGCAGAGGGCCTTGGGAGAATCATTTCATGTGCTCGCATGAACCAAATTATTAAAGGCATTAAAATCACTAATGGATTGGAGGCTATCACTCACCAGCAGTTTGCGGATGACACATTGCTGATGGGATGTGCGAATAGGTCAGAAGCCATGGCTTTCAAAAGGATTCTTGACATTTATGCTTTAGCCTCGGGTCAGGAAGTAAACAAGAATAAATCGGAAATCTTTTTCTTCCATACTTCGCAGAACTTAGAAACAGATATATGTAATATTTTTGGGTTTGATCGAGGGAAACTGCCCTGTAAATATTTAGGGATACCGTTGGACAAGGGAAACAATTTAATCTCATTATGGAAGGGTATCCTCGACAAGATGGATCTCAGGTTGAATTCTTGGAAGAATAGATGCCTCTCTTCGGCTGGGAGGATTACTTTACTTAAAGCCGTTTTGGCAGCTATTCCGATATATCAAATGTCCTGCCAGCAGCTACCTAAAGGAGCTCGGCTCGATATGATTAAAAAGATGAGGAAGTTCTTTTGGAATATGGATTCAGACAAAAAGAAATTCGCATTAATTTCTTGGGACAAAATTAGCCATCCTATCAATTTAGGGGGAGTTGGCATCAAAGATTTGGGGACTCAAAACTTGGTACTGGGGGCGAAATTAGTCTGGAAAATGTACTCGGATCCAAATCTTAAATGGGTAAGGATCCTCAAAGCTAAATATCTTACTAATTCCAACCCTGATAGCATTTTGAGGACGGAAATAGTACCCAAAGGATCCAAAGTTTGGAATTTTATGATGGAATGTAGAAAGGTGATCAGGGATTATCTTTCTTGGGATATCGCGGATGGTTCTGAGGCTCTGTTCTGGGAAGACTCCTGGGGGGGCTACCCAGCTTTAGACAAAATTGGTATTAGCATAGAAGGTATAGAACATTGCAAAGCTATCAGGGGTAGGTTTGTTAAGGATTATATCAAGCTTAGCCCCAATGATCCCGCTATGGGTTGGGAGTGGAAACCCCTTGATGAGATGAATTTGTCAAATTCTGATAAGGAGATCCTCTGGAATAATTTGAGGCATAGGCAATTATCATTACATTCTGGGAAAGACAGGATAATATGGGTGGGTAGCTCGTCTGGCATTTATAAAACCAAAGAAGGATACTCACTTTTAAAACTAAATCGAGCTGCAACCTATCCTAATATACCGATTAGCCTATGCTGGAATAACATCGGTCTCCCTAAAGCTGGGTTCTTCTCATGGGCAGCTTTCCAAAAAAGGATTCTTACCTCAGACTGGTTCTCAAAATTAGGTTTCCAGGGTCCTTCGAGATGTCCTCTCTGCGAATCTGAGGAAGAAAATGCGGACCACCTGCTTCTCAATTGCAGTTTCAGTCAGAGATGTTGGGATTGGCTCTGCTCAAGCCTTGGATGGCTGATGTCGAGACCTAGGGACATTTTAGATTGGCTGACTAGTTGGCAACCTCCTCACACAAAGGATATATATCACTCAGTGTGGTTTATTTCCCCGACAATCCTCATTTGGGAAATATGGAAGGAGAGAAACAGGCGGATCTTCAAAGAATCTAAATTGAGGGTAGAATCCCTTCTAAATAAAATCGAAGCAACAATAGTGGAAAAAATCAATAATAATCTTAGATATACACAGGAAAAGTCCATTAACTTATCCAGATGGGATGAGGTCCTTCGATCTAAATGGTTGGGTTTGATAATTCCCCCGTTTATTGGGAAAGGTGGGAATCAGGCTGAGATGGATAGGAAGCTAACAAAATGGGCACCTCCCAGAATGGGCTGGGCTAAGCTTAACTTTGATGGTGCGTCTCGTGGGAACCCGGGGGTAGCAGGCATTGGGTGTGCTATCCATCAAGACAACGGTGACCTTATAGCTAGCATAAATAAGCCCATAGGTGTGGCTTCCAATAACATGGCTGAGTTTTTAGCTTTGTGGGAGGGTCTAATTTTAGCTAAATCACTCAAGATTAAATATCTGGAAATTGAAGGTGATTCGTCATTAACTATAAATGCAGTTAGGACTAGGGAAGTTACCAACTGGAGATTGAAAATGGAATTAAAAAGTATTCTGGACTTGATCAAATACTTTGAGGAAACTTCGGTCAAGCATATCTATCAGGAAGGTAACTCTATAGCTGACAAGCTAGCTAATCTAGGGGCAGATGGTAATTCGTCAGTCTTTAGAAAAGATACTCCCTCGGATTAATACTTAGACGCTGACCATGCCAATATCTCACTTCACTCCTCTCGAAGTCCTCTCCTTGGACCTCTTGTATATTACCTAGGAATTGTGGTCAGGATATCCTTGTTACAGCACTTTTGAAATCTAAGCTTCAGACAAATATGTATTGTTATATATATAGAAATATATATATATGATCACATATACATATATGTATATATTTGTAGACTCATATTAATACAAATATACACATATATATATATCCATATCTATAGATACATGTATATATACACAACCTTATTCATAAACATATATATACATACTCATATATATATATATGTGTATGTATGTGGGTGTAAATAGATGCTCATTCACTTACACTCACACATATATACATATATATAAATCAGAGATTATATATATATGAGTTTGTGTATATTGGTACAAAAACTAACTCATATAAGCTTGAATCATCTTCTCCTTACCTGTAAAGGGGTGGCTCGAGAGTATTGCAAGGTGTTTGGTTGTTATCGGTTATTCTTTTTCTGGCTCAATCTGGTCTCCCATCCAATGCATGTTAACTGTGTTTATATCGCCCTGGCTGTGTGGTTATTGTCTGCATTGGCAGATTTGATGACTTTTATGACATTTACCTGAGGTTGCCGTGCCATGTGTTCTCAAGCTATGGTTCTCTTGCTATTTATTGTATAACATTCTTGATTCTTTGCACCGACTGTTAGCCCTGTGTAAATCGGGGACAGTTAGAAATGGTTGCTGTTGCATGTTTAGTGGTAAAGCTGTGGTACTGGTCATGTCTTGGTTTTAGTTATCTGCGATGTTGCATAATATATGAATATATATACATTCTAACAAATAAACACATTCATATATATTTATATATGTGTATGTGGGTGGGTGTAAATAGATAATCAGATTATTACACACACACAAATATACATATATACATACAAACACTATATATATATGAGTTTGTATATATATGCTCAAAATCTAACTCAGCAATATCCTTATTAAAACTGTCACATATGCATGTATCATCCTCCCCTCTCATGTCCCTGTTTGTGGGTAAAGGGATGCTTCAGGAGTATTGTAAGAAGTTTGGTTGGTGCCGGGTATTCATGTTCTGGCTCATGCTGGTTTACACTCCTCTGCAGGGTATCTGTGTTGAGTATGCTCCGGGCAGCTCGGGTGTAGTCTTCATTTTGGCAGATATGATATCTTCTTATGTCTATTGGTGTATGCCAGGCTATGAGTATTTTGTTAAGGTTCTGGCTTTGTTATTTTTGATATTATTGATTCATTGCTTCTTTGTGATTGATATTAGCCCTGTCTCTTACTTTGGGGCCAGATTACACTGGTTCCTGGTGCAGTTATAGGGGTATTTGCTGTGATATTGGACTTTTCTATATCGGGTGGGGTTCACTCGGGGCTTTACTATCTTCTGCGAATTAATGGAATGGTTTTCTTTTTGTGGTTTTGTGGAGGGCAGTTGAGATCAGCCCTGTCTTTGTCTCAGATCTGTTGTAGGTCGTATTGCCTCTGTACAGATCCTTTACTCTTTTGGTTGTTTTTCTCCTACACCCAGACATATATTTCACTGTGAACTTTTGTTTTGAATTATGATCCTGGCGGACTCCATGATAATCTCATATATTGACATTTATATGTGCATACAATGGCATATTAATTTATTTTTGCTATGGAGTTTCAGATGTAAGCTGTGTTAAGAGTGATTGAGAAATTGACACTTCTCATTAGTGTAGGCAGAATTGTAGCCTGGATAATCTCTTAAATTGAATCCTAAAAGGTGAAAATGGTCTCATGCTAAGGGTTATCCAGGCTACAATCCTCTTACATAAAATAGAAAAGATGCTATTATTCATTGAAGGATTTTTACATATTATCATGCTTACTATGCTACTAACAGTTTGACAAAGCATGTTGCAATAAGGTTTTTGCAGATGCAGGATTCAGGTCCTAAAGTCAAAGCTCGGAGTATCAGTGGCTTCTCCTTTTTTTGTGTGAAGACGGGTACATCCAGAGATTGGTGTGAGAATTTATGCACAATAAGAAACTTAAAATGTCTTATTAAGACAGTCATCTCCCTCAGTTGAGGAATTGTAAAATTTTTTTCAGTTGTTCTGATATCTGATCCCCTAGGGGATCTGGGCTAGACCAGAGGTTTTCTTAGCTCCATTCTTTCCTACTGGTGCCCACACTGAATGGAGTTTGTAAAAATTTTACAAATGAAATAAAATGCGGCTTCGGCCTTTTATTGATAAAAATAAAAATAAATTAAACATAATTTTAAAAATATAAAATGAAATGACTTGCATATTCCATCAAAATAATACATAAAAAGGGTTTTACAAAATATGATACCGTATAGCCTTGTAGGCCAAAATCGATCGCTGAGAGCATGATGTCATCAATCTGGGACATTTCGTCCCCTGTCAACACCTACAAACCAGAAATTGGACCAAGCATTAAAGATAGTTAGTATATATTGTATTTTTTTGAATTCAAAGTGTACTATTCTATTTTAACATGTTGCAAAATTTATACCTCAGGCATCGAAGTTGTAGCTATAGTAACTGGGGGAGGAGTATGGGATACCGCTACTGCATCCCGAAATGCATATTATTTGTCTCAATTTAAATTGATGTATAAATGAAAATTCATTTATGTAATTACAAATTTAAAGTGACTGATAAATAAAATGCTGTGAATTCAAATTAACACACCTATGTCTGTGGCTCATGGGCAAACACCATGTCCATCAACTCATCTGTCAATGCGAAATCCTCAACCGTGTGGGCCTGACATCTACTCCCACAAATCGTGCAAAAATGAGATGAGGATCCATCTGCATCGACTGCATCATCTACCCCCGAGCATATCCTCAAGCAATTGACACACATATGCTGGATGGGCTCTCTGTCGCCACCTAATGGCTCATCATCCAATACAATAGGGTGTGCTAATGATGTCCCATGCTAGATGATGGCACCAATCAATGCTGTGGCCACCTGAAGAGGTTGTAGCTCCATTAACTCTTTCAACTCTACTGGGACATCTTGATACACCTTGGGTTTGGGTGCTAGGGGGCAACGACTCTCCACGGGTAATTGCGTACGAGCTCCAGGTCTATCTTGGGCAGAGCCACCACCTCTACCATGGAACTCTCTCATGTCAAAATAGTTTGGGCGCACATTGAGCACAAACTCACAATATACTTTTCTCAAAAAATATAATGGCACCTCATAATTATTACAAGGTGGATCATCAAAGACCATCCACCACCTTTGCCAAAAAAGATTCTTCATCTGCACATTGGTACACCAATGTATGGGAAACCTCTTTGCATTAGGAGGTAATGATTGACCAGTTTTGGGATCAATGAAAAGGTCACATATTTGTTGTTTACTAATATTTTTGTTTTTTACTCCATCGTATGATAGCCCATCGGCATAGAATTGATGACACCTATCCCTAAAGCTTCCCCATTTGGTAATTTGTGTGGAAAAAACTATGGCACCACTAGCTAATGTTTCTAGGCTAGTTGCGAGGGATTGATGATGCTCAAGTTCAGAAGTTTTCAATTTAACAATTAGTCTATTGATTTTAGACGTATTTTGTCCTAACTGATTAATTAATTGCTCCTGTGTTTCGAGTGTGCGGTCAAAAGGAAGAATTGGGGGTTGTTCTTATGTGTTTTCAGGAGGTGCATTTGGTTGTTATTGTGGGTTTTCAGGAGATGCATTTGGTTGTTCTTGTTCTGGATCAGAAGAATCTGGTTTTTGAAACTAAAAATGAAAAAACCTAATCAAAATAATGAAATTAAATTCAAAATATAAAACAAATTGAACAAACGGGAAAGAAAGACAAAAATAAACAAAAACTAACCTTGATCCATAGCTTGGAAGACAAATATAGCACCCCATTCATGGTTTAGAAGAAGAAATGGGTAAAAAATGAAGTAAAAAATGTGCTATTCACGGGTAAATGAGACCCAGTTTTTCTAAAAAAAACTTTTTTTACTAGGCACCGCGTACGCGGTTATATTTGGATTATTAGCGTGTACGCACTCATTTTCCTAAAAGCAGTGCATACATGCTATCTTCTCTAGGCTTGGGAAGAACAAACCTAAGCGCGTACACGTGAATTTCAAATTTAAAAAACCGCGTACGCACTGCTTGTTTTTCCATGTTTTTTTTGGGTGGTGTCCATTTTCTGACCACCATCTTTGTGCACATACCCCAATATGGAGCAAGGACGGTTTGTGATCAAGGAATTCTCTTTGCCAATTAGGCAACCTAAGGAGGCAGAAGAGGGGGAAATTATAGAAGACTAGAGAAGGGATGATCGGCTGATCCCCTCTTCTCTTCACACCCTTGAGGAATTATCGCTAGATAAGCTAGGAAGGACTGCCTATCCAGAGATACCCCTTGTCAAGAAGGGAGAACTTTCTCCAGTTTCTAAGGATGGGAAGGGTGGGGAGAAGGAAGCCATTCCTCTTTCCTCTGATCAGGTTACTAGTCTGGATGGTCGAAGCAACTCTAATGGCTCTCCCCATCTGAGGGAAGACCCCATTAGATCGGAAAGGGCTGATCAAGAGGAGGATCAAGCCCCCAAAGAGGAAGAGGTTGATTGCATTATAGACTATTTATGTGACTCAGTTACTGAGGAAATTATGGAAAAGCTATTGGATGAAATAATAGACAAGGATGAGCTCGATCTTCAGAAAAAAATGCTTAGTAACGAAATTTTGGGCTCCTCCCCCCCCCGTGGTCTCAGACATGGAGGAACTTTTTTTCTAGATTTAGACAACAAGGAAAACAAAACCTTGGGTATCAAACTCTAGGCAGATGACAAATCTACTCCAGATTGTGCCAAGCTCTGCAAAAAGAGAGGTAGGAAATCCTTATCGGAGCTAAGATCTAATGATGGTACTGTAGAAGGTCAGGTTAAACTTAGGGAAGGGGAAGTTCCTTCCCAAGGCATCATGAAAGTAGTTTCATGGAATGTTAGGGGCTTAAATGCCCCTAACAAACAAAGGATAGTCAAGCAATGCCTATCCTCTTACAGGCCAGAATTGGCTCTATTACAAGAGACCAAATTAGGGAATGAGGATTTAGCCTCCTTCAGAAAGCGATTAGGATTTAGACAGATTAAAGGGGCTCTAGCCAATGGGGCCTCTGGAGGACTTTCTATAATATGGGACCCACGCAGTATCCTCTTCTCACTTGTGGAGTCACATAACAATTGGATGAGTGGGAGGATTACTAGCCCGAAAAATGATCTAGACTTTGTCATTATTAATGTGTATGGGCCAATCCTTAATGAGGATAAAAAGAGAGTATGGGAGGAAATTGAGAATTTCACGGGCACACTTAATTAGTTATGCATTTTAGGAGGGGACTTTAATGCAATTTTTCATCATCATGAGAAGCGAGGAGGCTTAAGTAAAAATTATCACGCTTCTCTTGGCTTTCCAGATTGGATCCATCATTGTGGCATGATAGAGATCAATATGGTAAAGGAAGCCTTTACCTGGAATAACCAAAGGTTAGGTTTTAGCAACATTGCAGAGAAACTTGATAGATTCTTTGTATTGGGTAGTCTCATCAGCTTTCCCTATACCTTGGAGGCCTCTATTCTACCTTTCTCAGGATTAGATCACTTCCCTATTCAACTTGGCATTCAGGGTGAGGTTGGCCCAAAAAGATACCCTTTAAAATTCAAGAATATATGGCCAAAGGATGACAATATCCTTAAGCTTCTTAAGGAATGGTGGAATGCGGCCAAGGTCTCTGGGTCTGGGATCTTCAAGGTTGTTAATAAACTTAAGATTATTAAGCAAAATCTCATCCATTGGAATAAGGAGCACTTTGGCAATAGTTTTGACAATAAGGCCCAAGTGGAAGCTAAGTTGGTAGAAGTTAATGAGAAAGTGATGAGACATGGGATGGATGAGGCCCTATTTCTGAGAGAAAAGAAACTCCTTGTGGATCATGAATCTATTCTTGCCAAAGAAGAAGTCTTTTGGAAATAGAAATCTAGAGAGACTTGGCTAGAGGAGAGTGACAAGAACACCAAATTTTTCCACAATAGTGTGAGGATGAGAAGAGTCATTAACCATATCTCCAAGATTAAGTTGAGTGATGGCTTTGAGGGCTAACCTTAAATTCATTGCAAAGGAGGCTGTAGATTTATTTTCTCTTATTCTCAACTCTGACTGGAGCCCCCATGGCTCTGTCTAGGACAAGTTGATTAAGTGTATCCCAAAGCTTCTGAGTAAGGACCAAATTGATTCGCTGATTGCTAAATTTTCTTTAGCAGAAGTAGAAGCAACTCTTATGTAGATGAGCTCAGACAAATCCCCTGGGCCGGATGGCTTTCCGACTAGTTTCTTTCAAAAATGTTGGCCCTTCTTAGGTGAGGAAGTGATGACATCTCTTGAAGGTATGAGGAACTCAGGTAATATCCTCAAGGAAATCAATAACACCTTTTTGGCCCTTCTCCCAAAAAAGGATAAACCTGAGCATTTTGATGAGTTTTTACCCATAGCCTTGTGCAACACTATTTATAAGCTTTTTTCTAAAACTCTAGCTAATAGGCTTCAAAAACTCCTTCCCCTGCTAATCAGTGAGGAACAAACATGTTTTGTTCCAGGAAGATCTATTTACGATGGGGTTATTATAGCTCAGGAGGCTATCCACTCTGTCCAGAAGAATGGAACTCCCAGTATGCTCTTAAAGTTAGACATTAGGAAAGTATACGACAAGGTGAATTGGAGATTTCTATGTAGATGCTCAGAAGATTTTGGATTCCCCTCAGCCTGGATTAACTTGATTTTTGAATGTATCTCTACGCCTAAATTCTCAGTGCTGGTCAATGGTACCCCTGAAGGTTTTTTTTTATCTCCTCTAGGGGTTTGAGGCAGGGAGATCCTTTATCCCCTTTTCTCTTCATTATTATGGTAGAATCCTTAAGGAGATCGATTTCTAGAGCTAGGGACAACAGTCAGATTGAGGGAATTAGAATTACTAGCAACCTTGACCATATAAGACATCAACAATTTGTGGATGAAACTATGCTATATCGACTTAGTGATTTAGGTGAGGCTTAGGCTTTTAAGAAAATATTGGACTCTTACTCTAAGGCCTAAAGTCAGGAAATCAATCCAGCTAAATCTGAAGTCTTCTTTGTCAACACTAAGTTAAGCTTACAAAAAGATAGCTGTGGCATTTTGAATTTCAACCTAGGAAGTCTCCCTTGTAAGTATCTAGGTTTACCCCTGGATAAGGGCTCTAGGTCATCAAATCTATGGGATGGAGTAGTAGATAAGAATAGAAGCAGGGTAGCAACTTGGAAGGGTAAGTGGCTATCCTTTACAGGTAGAGCTACTCTGGTCAAATCAGTTCTGGCTATTATGCCCATCTATCAGCTATCATGTTTTAACCTGCCCCAGTCCAAAAAAGAAATGCTAAACAAACATCTAAGAGCTTTCTTTTGTCAAGGGGCGAAAGAGAAGAAATGGATCTCCCTTATGGCCTGGGATAAGATCTGTAGGCCCAAATTGGCAGGGGGTGGGATTAAGAATATTTAGGTTCAGAGTAGGGAGTTAGGGGCCAAATTAGTATGGAGAATGTTTAGATCTCCTCATCTTAAGTGGGCCCAAATCCTTTACCATAAATATCTCCAAGGCAGGGACCACATAAGCCTCTTCAGGGACTCCTCCCCCCAAGAGGCTCGCGTATTTGGAACTTTATGCTGGACTGTAGGAAAATCATCTTAGACAAATTATCATGGAATCTGGGCAAGGGTGATAAATCCCTTTTCTGGTTTGACTCTTGGGGAGGTTTCCCTATCCTTCAGCAAAAAGTTAACTTGGAATCATCGAGAGTAGTGTTAGAATCTGTTTGGGGTAGGTATGTTAAGGATTACATCATGCCTTCTGAGGGAGACTTAGCCAAGGGATGGTCTTGGAGATCCCTTGATCAGGTGGACATCCCTGCAAGGGAGAAATTGTTGCTTCAAGACATCCTTAGTAAGAGGATGGTCACTTTTAACTTAGGGTCAGATACTCTTGTCTGGGATGGGCCGAAATCAGAATAATATACCTCAAAAGATGGTTATAATCTCCTCCCGAGTCAGTAGCTCTTCTCTTCCACTTTAGTCCCTTCAACCTTATGTTGGGATAAGATGTGTTTACCAAAGGCAGGTTTGTTCTCATGGCTTTCTCTCCAGAATAAGATTTTAATAGCAGATAGATTCAAAAAGATGGGCTATGAAGGCCCTAGCAGATGTCCTTTATGTGAAGAGGCTGAAGAAGATAAAGACCACATCCTTCTCAATTGTAATTATGCCTCTAAGTGTTGGCTTTGGTTGTGCAACAAATTAGGGTGGTACTCAACCTTTCCCAATTCCATCCTTGGGATGTTTTAGGCATGGCCAATCCTTTTCAAGAACTCCTTATATGGTGGGCTTTGGAACCCGACCCCTTCTTTGGCTATCTGGGAACTCTGGAAGGAACGCAATAGGAGACTCTTTAAGGAAGAGAAGATGGAGTGGACCCTTCTGGTGAATAAAATAGAAGCCTCAATTGTGGAGACTCTAAATAGTAGAACATCTAAATTTTCTAGTACTCTCTCAAAGATGACCTACTCGGATGAGAAGATGAGGGGGTAGTGGTTTGGTTTGAGGATCCCTCCCTTTGTTGGAGATGGAAAATCTAACAAACAAGAGCTGAGAAAGGCCTACAAGTGGAGAGCCACTAAAAGGGGTTGGGTCAAGCTAAACTTTGATGGAGCTTCCTGAGGGAACCCAGGTTCTGCAGGTATCGGATGTTGTTTGCATGATCAAGGGTGGGAGGGAACTGGATAGGCTAGCAAAACCTATAGGGTTTGAATCCAATAACAAGGCTGAAATATTATCCCTAATTGAAGGTCTCCTTCTTTGTCAAAATAGGGGTATTCGCAAACTGGCCATTGAAGGAGACTCAACCATTATTATCAATGGACTTAGAAAAGGTTCTCTACCTGATTGGAAACTAAATGCGCTCTTGTCTAGAGCTCTTGGTCTCATTAAAGATTTCAAGAAAATGACCTTCAATCATATCTATAGAGAAGGAAACTCTAGGGTGGATGAATTAGCTAATGCAGGAGCTGATGGGTAGTTCTTTGGCTAGGAGGGAGTTTTCCTCCTCTGTTTTAGCTAATTGGAAGGTTATCCAAGGCTTTTGGTCTTGTTCAGCTTGACTTCCCCTTCTTCTGAAGGAGGTGAGTCTCTGTTACCTTAGGGGGCTAATACTAGATCGAAGATGGAAGGAAGTGTTCCTATCATCGCTCTAAGCTGGGGAAGTTTAGTGAGCTTGTCTCTAAGCTCCCAGAATATATTTAAGGTTCTCTGGTCTTTTTCATGGTAAGATTATTTTCATACATCTTCTTTAGATCTCCTCTTAGAGCCTTATAAGATTTTACGTCTATTGGTATACATATGCATATATATATATATATATATATATATATATGCATGGATGTATATGTATTAATATTCATATAGATATATTGTACACCGATATGAATAAGAGATTATGGTGCTTTAAGAGTTAGAATTATCTATTAATTTATTTTATATTCTATATGTTTTTTATATCTACGATTTAGACCATATTTATCTATGGCTTTTAGCCATATTTTAGAGGTAGCTGATACTTTTTTGGGTCATCTTCTATCAGCAACTCCCCTCGATTAGTATGAACTTGATGACACTCTTGTTGTGTTGATGTGACTTCCCTTACCGTGATAGCCAACAATTGCTTAGTAGCCCGTTCATGTAGAGGCAGCGGTATTAATTACCTTGATCCGGGAGATTGTTTCAATTGCATCTTGGCCCTTCGATCTCTATCATCCATTAGTGTCTATCATCCCTCTCAAGCAAGATGAGCCATATTTCATGATGCCTTTTAATACTAGTTCTATTTAAGTTTTTACTTGCTTGGGCTCTGGCTTGTCTAATATTCTAGCAGCTCCTATGGATACCCCATTAAGATTAATAGGGCTCAAGCGGCAAATGGATTTTGTAGGAGAAATTAAGGAGGAGAGATTGAAAGGCATCATGGTCTTTTCAAACCCCCTGGTCATCAGGGCGGTCATGAAAATCCTCTAGAATGATTATATTATGAATGAAGAATGCACCAGAGCCAATTCAGACATTGCCGCAATGTTCTTGGCAGTGACTATGCATTTTGAGAATGACAAGAATGTGGTAATGAAACTTTATAAAAAGGTCTTCAAGAAGGAATTTCTTGGAGAATTGGACCAGGTGGCAGTTAATATTGATGAGGAGCTCTCTGCTTTGAAGCCTCATGACTATGATATTCTCATCAGGATGAATAACTGGGTGCCTAGATACCCAATTTTGTCAATTGAGGATCCGATAGCCTTTGAAGCCTACAACCCAATTAGGCGAAGGAATCTCTTCTTCCTCATGTGGCTTCTACAGATTAGGAAACCAACATGCAATAGGTGGTTGGCTAACTATCTAGAAGCGAAGAATATTGAAGTGGTTCTGGATGATGTGGAAATCCCTCCACCCCCTACTTCCTCCCTTGCTAATTTGCTAGCCAACTCTAGAGAAAGGGCTCCCCAGGAGTAGGTAAGGAGATGTCAGGTTGGTTAGAGGGGCCCGTTATGGTTTTAGGCTTCTCACCTCTTTATGACTCTCAAGTGTTTATAGTTTTTATTTTGATCTAGATCAGTTCAAATCTATCTTTAGACATATGGCTATTAAGTAGGATTTTTTACTCTAACTTTTGTTTTGCTTCTATCCCTTAAGATGGGTTATCCCTTGCAACTCAGACTTAGATTTTTGAAAGTGTTTATGGATTAAGTATATTAAGCTTATCGTCTTTACTCTGGTAGTATTTATTTATCTTGGGTGAATTGATGGCCTTTTTGACTGGAAACATGTTTCAGTTTGTTACAAGCTCTTAATCAGTTGCTATCTTATTTTCTATCTGTTTATATATATATATATATATATATATATATATATATATATATATATATATATATATATATATATATATATAGGTATTCATATATATGGGTATAAAAAAGTAAAATTTCTTATCTAGATGTATAGAAAAATCTGTTTGGTTTTGTTTAAGCAGTGTTTGGCCTCTACTTTCTTTTGAATGATGATGGATGATTCAGTAAGGTGGTTGTATTACTTGATCTGTAAGCTTCTATGTTGATTATGCGAGCTTCTTTCTGTAATTCGGTTCAGGGTTTTCTCCTTCTTCCTCCTCTCTTGCAAATGGTGTTTGTCTATGTTTGAAAGGTGGGGAGAAATGATCTAACTTTGATAAGATTTGGTCTTATCATCCTTTTTGAATGGCTCTATCTCCCAATATAATGCTATGATATTGCTATTCTATGATTTGGGCTTCAAAAACTCTTAATATTACTTATAGTCTCTGAGGATGTTGTAGATTAATTATGAAGGTTTGGCACTACTAGTTGTGTGGTTTTTTGGGCTTACATCTCTTGGAGTGATTGATGTAGGATAAGTTTGAAGGTTTTATGCAGGTCTGGTCGCGACTAGCCTTGCAGGGCCTTCCCCTTGAGGGTTCTGGAGCTTTATTATCCATCTAGGGAGTCTCTTGACATTGTTCTCTCATTTAAACTCTGTAATTTATTTCCTTGACACTGATCTTGGCCATAAGATCTTTTTCAGATCGGGAGATCATTTTGTAACTTGCTTCCGAGAGACTTGATCCAGGCAATAAAGGGTGAAGTAGACATCTTTTTTTTGGAATAAGCAGTTCTTTCAGAATTTCAAAATTTTAGAGTGATATCTCTCTGTCATACAGCTCAGCTTGTTGGGATTTTCCCAACGACTATTCTATCTTGTTCTCATTCTTGTTGAAGTGTAATTTTGATCCTCTAAGGGATCTGGGCGAGACCGGAGGTTTTCTTCCTCCATTCTTTCCTACCGGTGCCCACACTGAATGGAGTATGTAATCATTTTATTTAATTAATAAAAATTTTAGGCTTCGGCCTTTTATCGATAAAAAAAATAAAAATTTATAATCCCATTAATCATTTATATCATCATTAGTTTAATAAGTACACAATCAATATGTATTATTGTCTTACTATAGACCAATACTAGTGCCTATACTATCAATCACCAAGAATAATTTAACAATACACACTTTCATAACCATACCTCAAGAAAAAACATGCTATAAACACACACATTCATTTTGATATGCCACTACTAAGAATAAACTCTTGAGATGAGTTTTATCACCTCCATGCTACTAATGAAATTTTACTAACTTTATGATATGAATAAATACTTCTTTTTGTAGGGCATGCTCCCTAACTCCTCTTGTTCTAGAGTATAATCTTATCTATAAGTGGATCATAAGGTTTATAAATTTGGTGATCATATCAATATGAGTTGCAAAACTTATGCTAATCGATCAATTATCATCTACCTATTCCTCATAGAGTCCCTTTCTCAAACCTAGTTTGATGCTAATAAGTTATCTCTTGTATCAATCTCAACTCAACATTTAGACATTGGATGGAATAAGAAAAATGCTACAAAAATATTTTCATAAGGGTTTACACTCTAGGGTTAATTAACCTTATCACATTATTCCAAAGGAATCAATAAAGTATTAAATTCTCTTAGAGGTCTTGGGATCAATTTATGAACATACAAGTAACAAATTGAACCCACATGATTCACCCTCTATCAAATTAATTCAAATTAACCAATATAAATGTATAAATTAATCAAATTCTATTCACTTCATTTAATGGTTATTTGGAATACATTATTATAAAAAAAAAACCCCATAGTAGTAATTTTAAATAATATCTTGCTTCTAAGTAATTTTTTTTTATATATTACCAATCATAAATATTAGCACACAATTATCCATCAAATATATATAATGATAAAACCCTACACCATATTTGGTAATACTTACCTTTGGTTCCTATAGTTGGCAAAGATAGTCACAATGAATTCTGATGTCCTAAGGTTAACATACATTTAAACATATATGTACACATGGTAATATTTCTTCACACTATCATATCAAAATGACTTAATTCAATATTATCAATGCTAAATTAAAAGTTAGCAAGTTTTTAATGCTCATACATCACCATTTCATGGCTAATTTTATCATACCCTTATCCTTGCAAGAATATGTACCTCAATGCAATAATTGAGGCTAGCCTATACCATCCTATACTTGTGATTGATCTAAGACAAAAGGTCATAGTGCTCAACTCATAAAGTTCCATTCACATACTCTAAAATTCCATCCAAGATTGGATTATATTTTGGAAATAAAAACATCAAAATTGTTAGAGTAGATATTTGCAATGCTAAATTTACTATCTATTGACTCATATGCGGGTAAGTGCACCAAGATGGTGTGCAAAAATGGGGTATAAGTGGACACTTTTTCTTTTCTTTTCTGAAATTAGCTAAACCTGAACTTGGAGGAGAAATTTGAGAGTCATCCACTCAAAATATGAAGATACTCAAAGAACAAAGACTATAGTACTCTTAATCTAGTTTCCAAATTACTAATTTTTTTCAAAATTGGATAAGATTAAGGGAGCCAAATCCTTCATGCACGAAAAGTAGATCCTGATTTAAAAAAAAAACATAACATAGTGTCTGACGTGCGCATCAAAAAGTCATAGTTTAATTTAGTATTTTGACAAATCCTTTGGTAGAAATATAATTAAGAGTGAGAAATAGAAGATGTGTATTTTTTTGTAATTTTTGTTAAGTATTTTTTTATTTATGGTTTTTCGAATTGGGAACATCCTGAAAATCAGGTACTTGTTCATGCGCAAAGCATAACTTGCACCAAAATAATAAAAAATACATTTT
>NC_081413.1:125865138-125942638 GCF_030272615.1 Cryptomeria japonica | reverse complement strand
CATGTGGTCAAATATTTTCCTTATTACATGTACCCATCTTCTTGCAATAGTCTTTGATTTCTTTAATATTCTCATGTGGATGTGCGGGATGATAGGAGCAGGAGACACATGGACCCCATGATCCTGCAAAATGACAACAAGTTATTTAGTGAGGCATGCGGGTATGCGAGATGGAATACGAGTAAAGTATAAAGAGATATGACCCCGAAATACCGCAAAGTCTTGCATCGATGGAGTATTTCAAAATGGGTGCACGGGGTTGAGGAAGAATGTTGTATGGTGGGACCTGTTGCTAACATAGAATGTGTGTACCAATCAAAAGGGTTGAATGTATTTTTGCATGCAAAGGGATAATGAGCTATCTATTTCTCTATGGTGCCATGCTGGACAAAAGGGGGCTATGATTAAAACGGTCAAAATTTGTGAGTTCACCAAAGAGGATGAAGATTAACAGATAGGGTGTACAAGAAAAAGCGTGCAAAAGGTGCTGGTAACATCGGTGGTGATATTTCAAAGGAGAAATCAGTCTTAGTGAATCTTTTGCACGAGATTATCTTTGGACAAAACGTTTAGAAGTTTTTATGTGTGAAAATCCCGAGGCACTAATAAATTTGGACTAGATTTCCGACGGAGGTTTCCGATGGAGAAGGTATATTGTGACCAAATTTGATTTTTTTTGAAAAAATGCCCGAATTTGTTGGAATTCCGATGGCAATTTGTCATTTGGTTTCAATGAAGAAGGCATTTGTAATGAAAATTGTTTTTTTTTTCAAAAAAGTGCTTGAGTTCATCGTAATTCTGATGACAATGGCCATTACTTAAAAAAGAAGAAGAGGGCAAGTCATTTGTGCATTGCAATCTCGCGAAGGCATCGGTGGTGACTTCAACCCCCAACAAGATCAAACCTACATCGAAGGAATTTGTGCATTGCTTGCAATCCCATGCAGGAGGTAGATTCTTCACCTTAATTTCATGTTGCAAAAAATTACACCATTCAAGAGATTCTACAGCTTTTGCTTTTATACATGATAGCTATGCCTGCATTCTTGTGGGCTATTGACCGATTGTGGAAGCAACTCTTGGAGTATGAGAGATTCCTTTTTTATGCAAAAGATGTTAGGAAATGAGACATGTGGTGGTTAATTGCCCAAGTTTTAGATGCAAATTGGTCAATCTCATATTCATATTGATTATCCAATCTCAGGCCGGATGGCTGCTAGTCAAAGGTGTGGTTCCCTGAATGCGTAATCCCTATAGGAATCCACTCCTCATAAAAACATAGAACTATGATTGAGGAGTGAGCGTTCAATTTTGTCAGAGAAATCCCTTCATCCTATATACATGTTGATTGATCATTATTGTACGAGCTAATATATAGGGCGGTGTCTGCCTCTGGCTGCTGAATCGATGGAGATCAAACCAAAGTACAAGAAAACAATGGGAATGAATATTATTCAAGTGATTTGAAACCTTCATTCAATGTTGTTCGGGCAAGCCTTTCTTTCTCTTGCCAGCCAACCTAACACACCCGACTTGGAAGCCCTAGGGAGATACAATTGTGTTCGGTTCAGCACAATCCTAACCTAGAAGGGGTGGACTGAAAATCTCCAACCACACAACTTATCACTTTTTAATTAACATACAATATAAAGATAGTCTATATGACACCCAAACCATTTTCTTACTATCTCGAGTTACCCTAGTTTAGGGTATTGGCAGTTTTTACTAAATCTTCTCTATTTTAGGGTATTGGCAACTATCTCTCCTTTTGCATAGTTTTAGGTGGCATACAAAGTCATTACCTTCTTTGGCTTCCTTGCGGCCTCAACCTCAACGATCATCTTTTGCAAACTTACTTTCTTCAATACTCTCTTCTTTATCCTTTCAAAGTTGAATTGTAGCCACTTAGGAACATCTAGATTCTCATCACTTTGGATGGACGGGTTCATGGTAGTTACAACCTACTTTGGCCTTTGTTCTTCATCTTGTTGCTTGTGCACCTAAGTTTAAAATTTTGGAGGAGTCATCTTGGGGGTGGGGGTCTAGATAGATCCTCTTTTTCTTGTTCTCCATGCTTCTTTGAATCCATATTCTAAGTTCCTTCTGACTTATATTTCATTTTCATGAGTCAACTTATAGTTCTTAATTCAGTTATAGGATAGTATCTTGTGTGTTACCTCTTAGTTTGATAAGGTTTTGGGTGGAATTTAATCTGTAATTTTGAGGAAAAAGTTTCCCTATAAATGTAATTTCAAAATTCATTTTGAGGGTCTAATATTTGATTATTTAAGGTCCAAGTTTAGTAACACTGAATAGTGTGTTTTCTTTCAAAAGACATTTAGCAATAGGCTGTAGATTGAATACTTGTGCTTTTCTAGTATATTTTGAAGAATTAATGGAAATGAAGTTCATAGTTTGCAACGGTATTGGTAGTCTTTTTTGATTGCTTGGTATTCTTTTATTTCTTTCATTTTCCTTAGTCCTGAATTAATATTTACATTTATGAAATATCTTCTTTGTTATAATCAATTTGTGCATCTTTCGTGGTGATTGAGGTTAATAAGGAACATGTGAATGAATAGTAGTAGTTGTTCTAGAGCTTCCCTTGGTCTCATTTTTATGTTAGAATTGGCAATTTTGGCATGATAAATTATTTACATACAAGGTTATTTCTAGATTTTGTTGATAATGTGGATTTAGGTAATACTGATGATTCATTTTCTCGTAGCCTTGTTCTATCTTTTGCAATTTATTTTAACCTTTTAGCTTAGGCAGATTGAGAAATCGACATTTCAACTTGATTAGTGACATTTTCCCCTTGAACAACTTGATTAGGAAATGATAAATTCTAAAGGTAAGATAAATTAACTCAAGGGACTGAGATGGTATCCTACCATGAAAGATGATAGTTCTATGCAAAATACTACCTAATGATATGAAAGTTGATGCAAGATAGTAAGGACAACAAGGAAATTTATTTTGAACTTTGACAAGATTGAATCTTTGGGTGGAAGTTTTAATGGATTGATAGCGAAAAGGCATGCTGATGCAGAGAATCCAATAAAATCAACCAACAAGGGAGATATTTCTCCCAACTCACCTATTCAATTAGGTGTCAACCCTTCACTTACTCACAAGACCCCTCACAAGGCCACAAGTTACTCAAAAGGATTCAATACCCCAAAACACACCCATACTCACCAACCCTCACCCAACCATTGAATCACACTCAAATAGGACAAATAAACATGTCTGAGTCACAATCCAACTCTCCAACATTCAATCACCACCAACACCCTCAACCCCTATTCACACAAATCCTCCTTCAACTGGGTCTTCTAATCCCCCCTGGTACTCAACTCACAAAATTTACTAGATATCCAAAAACCAATGTACTTTCAGATACTTTTACAAGAACCACTCAACATATACCACCATGGGTCTTTACCCTCCCAACCACCCAAAGGTCAAAGGAAGATTCACTGCTGCAACACTCAGTTTTTGTGATAGTATCAAGCACTTAGGATAGTCACTCCTTTTATGACAGTATCAAGATCAGATCGATACTGGATTGGGTAATAACGGAACTGCCAACAATGTATTTGTCATCTCAAATAATAAAGAGAATATAGGGCTGCATCTATGAAGAAAAAAAATGTTGGAAAAGACTATTTCCACCTACTTGGCCACCAGAGTGGTTTTTGAGGTGTATTCAAAGCTTTTACTCCTTTTGTTGTATTTTCACTTGAAATATGGTTGAATTGGCTTTTTAAGCTCCTAGATACTTGGTACATGTTCTAATCGAGTTAAAAGAGTCTCAAGACTACCCTATAGTCATGCTCTACCTTATCCAACTACTCAATTAGCTTCCCAAACTTATAGGACATATGGTTTTATTCCTTTGAGTTGAAATTGTCTTGGGTTAGATATAACTAAAATAAGCCATTCCTTCAACTACTTAAAAAATCGTCAAAAAGACTTCATACTACTGTCTACATGTGTTTCTATCCTTAAGAAGTCTAATTTATGCAAGTGAAAAAACACCTAAGAGGTCATAGCTACTCCTTTTGACTTGGTAATATTCATGGTTTTTCTTTGTCTATTTAACTCCATTCCTTGCATCTTACCCACTATCTTGTAGCATACTTTGTTTTCTTTTTTAGTGAATTGCATTTAGTGGACTGTTGTGCATCTTTAAAATCATTTGACAACTTTAGGAAATGGCTTTCCTTCTTTATTACTTGACTATATCATTTAATATGCATGGATGGTATTATCATTTAATTTTCAGGATGGACCTTATATGGATGGTCCTTGCACCTTTTCAAATTGAACTTTTGCAAAAGTCCAAATTTGGAGAGGAAATTCCTACTATTTGCGAATCCAACATTCATATTTCAATTTTAGGTCCAATTTCCATGAATAAGGGTTCCCAAGACCCTATTCCAATAAAAATGAGCCACAAGGAACATCATGAATAAGGGAATGAACCAAATTTATGGAAACATTGTCAAACCTAAGTACAATTAGGCATAAATAAGGCACAACCACTTAAATTGAGTCCAAACTTAGTGTATATTTTTAAAGAGATACAACTTATGATGCAATATTTAGCCCCCTCTTAGAAAGAGTATGAAATTATGCTCATTTACTCTTTGGAAAACACAGAGAAACCAAATATTCTTTCACCAAGATATTGAAGAGTCAAGATGACTACAAGTTTGGAAAGGTGGTAGTTCCCAAGACTTATGATATTGTCAATCTACAATATTGAGATAAAAGGGAAGTACAAAGTGAGTAATATGAGTGACATTGGTAACACACATGGAGCATGCAAAACACAAAGTTATGACATTTAGAACTAGTAAGATTCATATATTCTCACTAGGAACCATATCAAAAAGACAAGGCATAGATCTAGGACTAGTAAGATCCTTATATAGTTACTAGGAGTCACGTCAGAGACATAAAATCATGATACCCAAGTTAGCAATATCCTCTAATACTTAGTCATAGATCGCATTCTAACAACAAATAGAGACCTAATTGTGAAAATTTGAGGTCCATTGGGAAAAAAGTTGTCATATTGCCATGACAACTTTTGCATTTCTTGTAGAAACTTCTTAAAAATATGGTTGAAAAGTTAGTTTATGGTGGTTTGAGGTTGTAACACACTTGGATGGGAATAAATAGGCCTTTGGCATTCCATCCAAGAGTTTTGCTTAATGAAATTGGGGTTTTATGTGTATTTTTTCATGCTATGTATCATATCAGGGAAGAATTTGGTGGGAAGACCAAGTGATTGGTATTTTGAAGTGGTTGATGATAGAGAGAGGGGTGAGGGGACCCTATGCAACCTTCGGAAGGGTTTGTCAATCAAAACCAAATGAAATAGATTAAATTTCTATGACTATCCTAAGGGTATTGATTGTCACAGTCATAGTTTTACTACTGATATTGTTTTTGTTTTGACAGAGTTGTGTTTGTAAACCCAAGTGTGGACATGTAATGGAGTCATGAGATGTCTTAAGACTACATCAATACTTAACAACAACATAGTGTGTAGGCACCTAAAATATGAAAGGACTACATATTGGAAGGCACGTGTGATGATGCCATGAAAGGTCTGATATCCTTATGTATTGGACTAAGAAAACCAGTGAAAGATAAAAATAATGCATTGAGAAGGAAAAAGGTTGAATTGCCTAATGTTTGTTGTTGAAGTGATGTATGGGGACTTTGCCAAGTCAAATACCTTGTTGTAGTTTCAAAGGGTGGAAAAAGAATAAGCATTTTATTTACCATCCATCATAACAATTATTACCAATATTGATGTGTGTGTTGCAAACAAAGTTCTAGAGGAAGGCTCTTTCTATTGTAATACCAAGTGAGTCTTCATAGACCTTATGTAGGGTCCTCCTAGCCTAGAGTTAGGAGTTTGAAGCCTACATACATTCGATTTCCCACAGGATTTGCTGTGAACATAAACAATCTCATATCAAAGAAAAGTGAATTTGGGCTAGGGATGAAAATGCATGATTGGCATACCTTCATTAAGGTAATTCATGTTCTTGTGTTTTTATTATGTATTTAAGTATTGCGCATACGTGTACTTTTCATTGTATTATGTTACAAAAAAATGAAAAGATAATTTTATAATTGTTGCAGTATGTTCTACCTCTATCTCTCCTAGCCAACTTCAACAATAATGTCAAGCAAGTAATATATGATCTTGGAAAATACATGAGGTAAGTAGTGATATTTGTTCAGTTCGTTGTATAGATATTATATTTTCTATTTGTTTTACTTGTTATGTAATATATTTTTTTGCGTCTTGAATATCTTGTAGGTGGTTGTCATGTAAAGAAATCCATAAAGATGATATAAAATATTGGAAGAGAAAAATTCCTCATTTAATGTGTGAAATGCAAAAGTGTCTACGTCCATCTTTTTTCATTGCATAAGAACACTACCTCATACATCAAGTTGAGGAGATTGAATTGTGTGGACTTGTACACACTAGGTCAATGTGGATGGTTGAGAGGCACTTGAAATTTTTGAAGGCTTTGGTTCAACAAAGAGCACATCTTGAGGGTTCTATGGTGGAGGGATATATGGTATACCAGACTATGGTGTACATTTCTGAATATCTTCCTACGTTTGCAACAAAGATCCACGTGGATCACATTTGGGATCCCAACCACATTAACAAATTCGAAGGGGAGTACTTGACGGGGAAAGGTAGATTGAGGAAAGTGAGAGGTAATTATAAGATGTTATTGTAGTTAATTAATTCTTAATCTTCAAAATAAATCGATTGTAAGACATCTATTTATTTTTTTTATAGTTGGTTGAGAGTGGGATGCACTACATTTGCATATTACAAACAATCTTGATTGAATGACAGTATGGATTGAACGTTGTCAACATTCTGGACGCATGTTAACATGGGAAGGTGTGGCTTCATTGGTTAAAGAAGCTCATCGTAATGGAGATTCCAATGTTACACAAAGGGAAATTGATTTAGAATATGGTTTAAGAGATAAATAGGTACGTATAAATTTATTAATCACCCATATGTTTATCAACTCACAATGCAACTAATTTTACATGTTTGACATATCGCAGGTCAAACACCACAACGCTATGTGCTGCAATGGTCATAAATTTTGCATTAAAAAGTTGGATGACATGAAGAAAACTTGTGATTCTGGCATTACTGTAGTCTTTGAGGTGACAAATATTTCATCGAGAAATGACATACATCCTCAACAGTCTCAAAATCGATACTATGGCATTTTGGATGATATACTTGAGTGTGACTTTAATTCCTTCAAATTAGTTTTGTTCGTCATCAAATGGTATAGGCTACGATTGAATGAATAAAAATGATCATGATAGAACTGTTATTGAGCATGATAATGGTTTTACAATGCTAAATACAAGATCATTTTAACCAGTTGGGGATGAGCCCTATGTTCTTCCAAGCCAATGTGAGCAAGTATTTTACTTAGAGGTTCCACATAAACCGGGTTGGTCATTTGTTGTTAGACATGATCCAAGAGGAAGGCCAATAAAGTATAATGTGATGGAAGAAGAAGACACCGAAGAAGAAGATAACGAAGAAAAAGATACTGAAGAAGAAGATATCAAAGAAGTAGAAGATAAAGTGGATGATGATCATGATCGACAGTTTCTCAATGACGATGAAGAAGAAGAATAAGAAGAATAAGAAGAAGAAGAAGAAGAAGAAGAAGAAGAAGAAGATGATGATGATGATGACGATGATGATGATGATGATGGTGATGGTGATGGTGATGGTGGTGATGGTGATGGTGATGATGGTGATGATGATGGCGAAGACATTGATGGTGGTGGTGGTGGTGGTGATGATGATGATGATGTTGGCGATGATGACCTTGATGTTCATGATGATGAATGAAATGTATGAGGTATTCGATTAGTATATTATCTATTTAATATTGACTTCTTGATAGATTTTTTTTTACATAATTAATTCATTATGTTTTGAATTCTAATGCCATTACATAATTAATTCATGATGCACCTTTTAATATGGAGATGGAGATAGGGAGAGTGACTATTTATGTGACATTTTTTAAACTGTGTTTATTTATGGAAATTGGATTGTTTATTAGCTATGTGATGGATGTTGATTTAAAATACATATGTGATGGATCACATGTTTATGATGATGCATGTGACATTTTTTGAACTTTGTGTTTATTTATAGAATGTGGATTGTTTATTACCTATGTGATGGATGGTGATTTATGATACATATGTGATGGATTACATGTTTATGATGACACATATGTGATGCTAATTGTGATGCTCAATTACATATATGATGACACATCATGTGATGCTTATGATATGTATGTATTTATTGTTTATCAACTTACAAATGTAGTAATGATTATGATGCTCAATTGATGGTGTTGATTTCAGGTATAGTCCCTATGTGATGCTCTCACCCTTGGTGGGAATAGGTCATTGACTACAGACATCGTCAACCATTTAGTTGAGGATCCTGCATAGTCTAAATAAAGTAAAGGTAAGGAATTAAAAAATTTACAATGATTTTGATGACATCTTTTTATTATTTAATACTCTTTTTGTCTACAAAGTTCATGTTGTTCATGTTGTGTACTATGTAATTTTTAGCTAACATAAGATAATTGAATTACAATGTACAGGACCCTGAACCCCTTTGACGAGGATCTTGCACAGTCTCATGGATGGACAGGTATAACTAGTCAATACACCCTATAGAAATAGTTTATTTTTAAAAAATTACTTGGAAAACAAACTTCCTCAGTTTTTCAAACCTTGACATTAGCAGCAAATCTAATACAGTTATCAACACTTGAGGCCCCAGTTGGACTTATTCCAATTTTAATCCTAAAATCAACTTTAGGGCTGACTTCTTCATCAACATTACTCTCATTTGCAAAATTTCTCTCTCATTACCAATTAACTCTCTCATTTCATGGAGTGCAGGTACCCCCAAATAGGTATTTGTCAGATCTATCTTCGTCGAGTGAGGAAAATGCAGGAATAGAAAATGAAAGTGACACATGTAGTAGGTCTACAATAGGGAGATCAATAAGAGGTCAAAAGATTAGAAGAAAATTCAATAAACGCATGAAATTTTTCCTTGCTCAAGGGGGGTCATGTTCTTATGATGATGAGACCAAAGGTGACATTGAGGTGCCACTGAGGTACAAACATCTACAGAAACAATGGGTGCCCAAGGAACTTCCTCCAATAAACACCAATTTTTGTGTTAACAATAGGATATATCACATAGCACCTTCATCGTTACATGGTTTAGGCTTATTTTCCATGGACGACATAAAGGTCTATTACAATAAAGTTACTGAATTGATGGAGTTTGCTGGACCTTGTTACAATTACAATAATTGGATGCAGATTGTTAAATACAAAAAAATTATGCATAGGTATGCACTATCAGCAAATTATATGCAACAAAAAGATAATGATCAAAGTAAACGAGTGACTGTATACATTGATGGTCGGCCAAAAGCAACAGGGAATATCATAGGTTTTATAAATAGTATGCGACTTGGGTCAAATAATAAACAACCCAATTGCATATTTGAGGCACGCGAGGGAAATCGTGTATTTGTATGTGCGATAAAATCAATAAGTGCAGGCGACAAGATTCTAATTGATTACAGTTTGAATCATATAGATAGAAACAAAGTTAATATCATGGGGGTGGTACGTACTATATACCATTTAAATTAACCAACTTCCAATTAATGAATCCAATATACCATTTTATTATGAAGTTTTTTTGCTAATTCTATTGGTTTAATTTCGCTAACGTTTTTTATATTTTTTCTTTGTCACAGGGCGACATGGATCCATCACATATCATAGACAGGGATGTAGGTTGCGACACTTCTACCAAGTAGGTAAACCTCATTGTAATTGTACAAATTAGATAGAAGCAAACTGTTACATAATTATGTTCTTTTTTAAAGTGATTTATACTAATTTTGTAATTGTTAATGATATTGTTGACACAAACGGATGTTCGGGGAAAGGAAAAGGGAAAGGGAGTTGCAGTACCTGAGAACCTCTCTATGGATGTGGAATCATTAGGGTTAAGCAATGATGACCCTGAAGATTCCACACACCCTATGGAATTCTTAAAAAATCCTCTTAGAAAAATTGGTAAAGAGATTATTGCTTTGGCACAAGTGAATCCTATTACTGATGAGATATGAGAGAGGGTGGAATTATTGTTGGCATTTTGATGATGTTGTGATTGTCATTGATGGACACACACTTGTTTTATGATCACTTCCTTATGTATGAGTTATGCTCAACAGGTAATTGTTGCAACCAATATTATGTATTATAGTCTTTAGACTATCGGTGTTTTGCAGAAGGTGTTAACCGGTCACTAACTAACTGAAGACCCAAAGCGGTATGAAGACCTCAAGCGGTTCGAGGATCTCAAAGCGGATCAAAGGAACAAAGCAGTAGTTAACACTTTTCCCACTCTTCATTTTGACAACCCATAATCAGTAAAATATATGAACCAGTATTACTCTGTGATGAGTTACCAACTGGTATTTTTATGATGAGTTATCATCCACCAACACTTTGATAGTGATTTTGTGCTGTGTTACCAAATGTGTCTAGATGCACTGAACCTAGGAACTTGCAATGTAATCTTATTGGACCGACATGAAATCAGATTCCTTTATAAGGACATCATGTCTAGGGTTTTAGAAGTTGTTAGGGTTTTAGTAATTGATGAGGGTTTTGTATGTGCGATCATAGAAGGGAAGGATTAGGTCTGTGTGAAGAAACATAGTGTGGAGATATTGAAGACTGAAGAAATGCTAAATGTGCATTAACAATGAGCTATCATGGATCTAACCAAGCATACTGTGCTAGTACCTAGATCACTCACTTGTTGATTACTCACATCTTCAACAAGTCTAAAACCCTTAACTGAGTAGGCCTGGAAAAGCCTTTGTAAATCCTCTAACAAGGTGGTTCACACCTGTGAATCTAAAATCCTCTCACAAGGTAGTCTTTAACAGGACTTATCTCCTAATAGAGATCTAGATTCCTAACAGGATCTGTTCTGGTGAAGAACATTGTATGACCTTAACTGGTCTGGTTTTTATTCTGTAGATAGTTACTTGTGAGTTTCTGCTCACCGTGGTTTTTCCCATTTGGGTTTCCACGTCAAAACCTCTTATGTTATGGTGATTGTTCTCTTATGGGTGAATGCTTTACTTGTTGTTTGGTTTGCATTTGTCTTAACCAGAATGTTGGTAAATCTGTTATACTAGTTGTATATGGTGAAAATGGATAACAATAATAATAATGATATTGAAAGGCTAAATGAATTCAACCACAAAACCCTAGCCTAACAACAACAAAGATCCACCATAACATATGAATATTACCTAAGACAATGCAAATCAAATGAAATCACAAAGATTATACCATCACATGTCCAATAGGGTTTGGATCTCCATTCTTCCTATCTCCATTGATATTGCTTGATGTATTTGCTCTCAGATTTTATGTGCACAAGAGCTCAACAAAGAACGGAATGTGGTTGCAAGTAGGATCGCATATGCCAAGTAGTCAATTGATCAAGTAGTTAGGGTTTGATAATGAAGGAAGCATCTCCTTATATAGAAGACAATATATGAAATGGAGGGATAAGATTGAGAGGTGTAAAAGGAGGTCGGCTATGATTAGAGGGTAGGTAAAAGAAATAATAAAATAATGAAAGGGGTAGGTAGTGTATGAATTAAGAGATGAATGACATGTGTCATGGGTAGAAAAGGTTAATGAATTAATTAAATAAATAAAGATTTATTTAATTAATAGAAGAAGTGGGATCAATTAAATAAATAAGATATTTATTTAATTTATGAAAAGGATAATTTAAATAAATAAATGTATTTATTTAAATGAGAAATAAGGCTAGAAGAGGATAAAATAATTAATTAAATAAATAAAGATTTATTTAATTAATAGAAGAATTAAGCTTAGATAATTAAATAAATAATTATACTAGACAATTTTGGGTGTCTACATTTTGCCCCTCTTTGAGACAATGCGGCTTGTCGCGTTGTTTCAAAGAAGATAATATGAATTGATACAGAGTTGCCCCAAGATGGGAATGATATGCCCCCTTGAGAGATTGGATGAAAATGTCTGAAAAGATTGCAGACAATCTCTCGATAAGAAAGAGAGGCTAGAATGGACTGACCGGATAAAGTGACAGAGTCACGAGATAATGAAGACTGACTCGGGAGATGAGGGCTAGGGCTAGGGTAGTCTATAAGATAGACCACGAGGGAAAAACATCTTCATTGTCATCCACACATCCAAGAGATCAGAGTGCAGAGCGAGATAGAGCAGCAGTAGTCAGCAGCGATGGCAATGGCTCACAGATTCAATCGCGTTCGCCGATTTCAGAGGCCAGTAGAGGTAGGAGAGCCAGTAAGTACCACAAAAACTCCTTGTACTTTGATGCATTTATTGTTGTCATTAATGCATGCTAGGTAATGTAATAAATGTGTGTTTATGTCAGGAAAATGCGTTTGTGTCCAAAAATATGAATTTGTGTCTTCTAGGTCAAATCGATAGTTCTGTGATGAACATAAGCTGTCGATTGGATAAGCTGTTGAGAGGATACACTCAAGCAGGTCCTCTAGGGAAGACTACAATAGAAAATAGGGCTAGGATTGATAATTCTATGATAGAACATACATTGCCAATTAGGAAACTACTCAAGAGGATTCACTCAAGCATAGGCCCTAGGATAAGATAGATCAAGGCACTTTGTGATGAACAGTGAGTACCAAGATATAGTACTTTGTGATGAACAGGGAGTACTAAAATATGAGCAGCACTTTGTGGTGAATAGTGAGTGCAAATGTGAGCAGCACTCTGTGATGAACAGGGAGTGCCAAACACGTAGTACTTTGTGATGAACAGGGAGTACCACTAGGATAGAAGCAACACTTTGTGATGAACAGTGAGTGTCACTAGGATTGAGATGATTGATTTGTGTGACTATAGGAGTATTTGCCTATGCTGGAGTCACGAGAGAGATTCCCATTGACTCAGAGGTTGCGACCTGAGTTGACAGCTGAGGACCGAGTTGCGATTGCGGCTATGGGATTGAGACATATTATGTATGTGCCTAAGTTTCAGGTGAACATGGGATTGCTGACTGCACTAGCGGAGAGGTGGCACTCTGAGACTTGCACTTTTCATTTGCCGATGGGGGAGATGACAGTCACCCTGGAGGATGTATATAGGATTATGCGGATACCGATTGATGGGGAGCTAATTCCGTACGATCGAGACAGAGACAGGGATGCCCTTAGACGAGTGGTCTAGGATCTGGGACTGGAGATGAGGGTGGGACATGTGGCATGGGATACCATGACATGGACAGGATTAGCACTACCAACAGTGTTGGTAGGAGTTATCAGTGGGTTCCTCTGTCCGGATAAGGCGACACGAGGGGTGGCTACAGAGGACAAAGGGGCCAGGAGAGATGATCTTGGGGTGGGTCCTTCTAGGTCTCAGACTCCATCGAGGCCAGCTAGCTCTAAGGGAGGGAATTCATCATAGCCGTAGAGGGCTCCCTATGTATCAGTATTGTACCATTTTTGTATGATGATGTAGACACCTGCGGGTGATTGTAGCCATATGATTTTGACATCATTGTATCATGACACTTTATATAGATATATATGAGATGATTCATCTTTGCGGCAGCTATATGTATGTGTACCTATGTGATGAGATGTTCTTATGTGATGCTTATGATATGGATGCAAATATGTATATGATGCAAAGCGATATATTTTTTTTGTTCTTTTATGTTTTATATGTGTATGCATGATGCAAATGTGAATGTATGTAATGTAGATGAATATGATAATGCAAATGTAAATTGTGCTAACGGGTGTTGTGTGTAGGATGTGATGCAGTTGTGATATCTATATGTATATATGAAATGCTTAATATGTGGTAATGCAGGTGCACCTACATGAAATGCAAATGTTTTTGGTGTGTCATTATACTCAGTCATGTGATAGCGGGCTACACGGACTCAAGAAGGACTATGGAAGTCAATCAAGAAAGGGGGATGGAAGATAGAAGATATGAAAGTGAAAGAGCTTCTTGTGTGTTATCATCATTGAGCTTTATTATGGAAATTAGGTTATGACAATCGAGGCATATGTTCAACCCAGAAAGTCATTGTACCTGTTTGCATGGAGATAAGATAGTCACAAACAAGGAATGCCCCAGTTCACACTAGACTCTCAGTGTCCTCATATCCTTGGACAAGTCATAGCATTACTAAGAGACAATCCACAGACAACAAAGAAAAATAGGTGACGATACCCCATCCTCGCCTTTCTAGTCAAAGA
This sequence comes from Cryptomeria japonica, assembly GCF_030272615.1. Classification (NCBI taxonomy): domain Eukaryota; kingdom Viridiplantae; phylum Streptophyta; class Pinopsida; order Cupressales; family Cupressaceae; genus Cryptomeria; species Cryptomeria japonica. Next base: position 125,928,158 of record NC_081413.1, on the reverse strand, counting down.
CATCCTGGAGATAGAATCTCTAGTCAAAGACATCCCGAAAACCAAGACTCGACACCAACATCCACTGTAGTCCTCAAGTTTAGTGTCTCTTGTCACTTGTATAAGTCTTATTTGATTGTGGTCACAATGTTTACTTTCACAAAAAAGATAGATAGCATTGAACCATATGTTGTCTGAGTATGCTGAAAGATTTGATTTGTTGAAGCCCATTGTTGTTGTTGTGTCTCATCTGAAACTGACTGAATCCATGAAACTGATACTTTATTGTGGAGAAGATGAAACTTTATTGTGGATCTGTGATGCAAATGTTGCTTTGTTGTGGATTGTGCACGGATAGACTGAAGGAAGTTGGAAGAAATTGTACTCCTCGAAACATGTGATGCTCTCAGTTCCACACCCATCGCTAGACGTAGGATTTGCCTTAGCCACAGATAGGAGCTGATTTATTATGAATGGAAAGGGAGGTGAAAAGGGAGGTTTATTATGAATGGCTAACCAATCTTGGGTAGATCAATAACAAGCCATGATGGGAATGTGTAAAGTTTATTATGAATAGATAGGTTGTGAGTGTGTGCAAAGTGAAAGGATGAAAGTGAATCCTGAAGGAGGGAGGAGCAATGTCTCTACGCATGGCGCTAGTGACCCAGTTTTCACCATGGTACTTGCCCAGGGCGCCACCGAAGTGGTTTTCACCATTGGAGGAAATTATTTCTTTTTACTTTTTTCAATTTTTCAATGTTTTATGTGTCACAAGGTGCCTGTTTGCCAGGTTTTCACCAAGTAACGATTTTTTTTGTTTTATAATTTTTTTTTGTATTTTTGAATTTTTTTGATTTTTTTGTATTTTTTGAATTAGGATACTCTGAAGAGCTATGTGTAAAACCTGTGAAGGTGCATGCTATTGATAGGATCCTCCAAATGTTCACCTTCTATAGTTGAGAGCTGATATGCCCCAGATCCATATGTTGCTGTGATGATGTAAGGACCAAGCCAGTTTGGTTCAAACTTGCCCTTCTTCTCTCTGTCCTACTGATTTTTAGGAATTTCTCTGAGAACTAAGTCGCTTACCTCAAATGTGCAAGGCTTTAATTTATGATTGTAGCTACAACGTTCCTTGACTGAATGATATGTAGCTCGAGTGACTATCTTCCTTGATGAAGAAACTGAGATAGAACTACTAGTGTGTGGAGTACACAGGCTCGTATGCATGTCACCTAAAGAAGTTTGGGCATCCTTGATAACAAAGTCCCTTGAGGATGCTCCATTAAAGGTCCACGATGTATCTCCATAAGGGGATGGATCTATAGAACAAGTGGATGAGTGATGAAGGCTTATGATTGTGAAAAGAAGTGAGAGTAGGATAGCATGATGGAGACTTAGGATCAACAAGTATGCTTTTTGACTTAGAATTGTAGGACTTTTGCCCCCAGTTATTTTGATATTAGGGGAGATCATCTCTTGCTCTTTTTTCTTCATAGGATTTTTATCCTTGACTTTGATTTTTGCAGAGTCCAATAGCTTTTGATTTTTATTTGGAATAAAGGCCTTTTCTTTATTTTTGACTTTTAAATTTCTCTTTTTAAAGCTTGATTCTTGATCCGCAATGACTAAGGGCTTTTGTGATTCTTGTTGATCCAAGTTTGGGAGAGGAGTGGAGATGGAATGAGTGGATGAAATGGTAAGGCTATGTGAGTTCTTAAGAGGGCTGGCAATACGCTCAATAGATTCTTCTCTGGAACCACTCTTAGGACTATTGATATCAAGAGATGCTTGCACCACTAGAGGAGATTTGCATTTAGACTTAGTAGCCACAACACTAGGTGGTTCACACCTAATTCCTTGCAAATTGTTTATAGATTGTTCCTGTAGATTGAATGTCTTAGGAGACAGTGGGAGTTGATCAACATGAAAGATATACTCACCACATCCCATGTCTTTAATCTTGAACTTGTCTTTGAGCTTTGCTTGTTTGGATGTAGAAGCTTTCAATGATTCTGGATCCACATATGTTGATGAAGGAATAGCTTGTCGATTGACTGGAATTGTTATTTCTGATCTAGGTCACAAATTGTTGCAATATATGAATGGATTTGGATCCACTTTGACAGTCACTTCAACTCCATTGTGTGGAAACTTGATACATCGATGATATGTAGATGGTACTGCGCTCATCTCATGAATCCATGGACGTCCTAACAATATATTGTATGTGAGATCTAGGTCTAGGACTTGACAAACCACATCCTTTGTAACTGGTCCAACTCTGAGAGGTAAGGTGACTGTGCCTTTGGATGAACGCTCTTCATCATCATATGCCTTAATGGTAATTTTGTTTGTAGCATTCACAGCTTTTTCAGAATATCCCAATTGTTTAATAGTGCTCAATGTACAAATGTTTAGACCCGCTCTTCCGTCTATCAGGACTCATTTTATTCGATGTTTGTGTATGAAGGCTTCAATGTGTAGTGGTGCATTATGTGGTTGGCTCACGGAGGCGTCGTCAGATTCTGTGAATGTAAGCGAGTGTGGAACGGAAAGGTATCCCACCATGGCTTGAAACTGGTCCACATTTATATCAGTAGGAATGACAATGTCTCTCAAGATTTTGTCAAGAATAGCTTTATGTGCGGGGGATATGCGCAAGAGTTCAAGTATGGAGATGAGTGTGGGTGTCTTCCCTAACTGTTCTACAAGGTCATACTCAGGTTTGGTTGATGAGGAAGTGGTGTTTTTAGCTGGAGCATCTTGCAAAGTGAATTTACCTTGGCGGGTTGTAACATGACATTCAGAGGTAGGTTCAAAAGAAGATCCAACGCCTTTCAGAATGATCTTAGGTCTCTGGGTAGAATTCCTAGGGGTTTTGTCCTTGATGATAATGGTAGAGACATAATTGTCCATCGAGATGTGATTGATGGTTGAATCATAGTTATAAGATGCTCTAGTATAGTTGGTTTGGTCATCTGTGGCTACAACTTTTCCCTTGTCATGCTTTGGGAATGGTTCCTTAAACATTTCATATTCTTGATTGGATGAGTGTCCTTCAATCTCAATGTCACCTCTATCAATGAGATCTTGGATGATGTTCTTCAGTCGATGACAATTTCCTATCTTATGACCCTTGCTCTTATGAAATTCACAATATTCATCATCATTCCACCAATTTGGTTTAACCTTTGGTTCATATGGAGGAAAATCTGGAATTGTGATTACTTTGTTTGCCACTAGCTTCTTGAAAATTGACTCAAGTGGTTCTCCCAATGGAGTATACTTCCTTCGTGATTTAGAAGTTGTTTGAGTACTCACTTGATTGTTTGTAGAACTTGATACAGAAAAAACAATTTTTGGTCGTACCGTATTGGCATCAACAACACCATCATTGACTGTGTTCTTGTTTTTATTCCAAAATCTTGGCTTGTCTTTTCCTTTAAAGTCATCTTTGTTTTCCTTGAATATCTTAATGACTCCTTGTTCAATTAGGACCTTCTTTGTTGCTAAGCCTTTTTCAATGACGTCCTTGAAGGTGGACAAACAAGCTTTCCTTAAGTCATAACCAATCTCTTTGCTAACATTTTGGGTGAACATTTCTACCATTTGTTTTTGTGGAATTTCACAAGAGCATCTACTAGCTAGATTTCTCCATCTTTGTAAAAATGATGAAAAAGATTCTCCATCCTTTTGCTTGGTGTTGCACAAAGTAGTGACTAATATGTCTATCTCTATGTTGTAGGAGAAATGTTGAATAAATGCCTCTGCTAAGTCACCCCATGACTTAATACTAGGTGGAAGTTGGGAGAACCATTCCATAGCTTGATCGCCTAGGCTCTGTGGGAATAATCTCATCAAATATATCTCTTCTGCTACTATCTCAATGCAAGCTGTGAAAAACTATCTTATGTGTGCCTTAGGATCCCCTTTTCCTCTATACTTATCAAATTTAGGCGTCACAAAGTGTGTAGGAAAAGGAGGCATTGGAATGCTCTTGTCAAATGGATAAGGACATATGTCTCTCATTGTGTATGTTGGCTTTGGTGTATTTATGTCCTCCATTTTCTTTTGTAAGTCCCTGATTTGTTGTTCCAAATTGCTCTTAGGTGGAGATCGACTTCTTGGACCATACCCCATGGTTGAGGCACCAATTGGAGGAGGAGCATGTTGCATATATGGATGATATTGATCATACACATGTTCATATGGAGGAGGTCTATAATGATGTTGCGTATATGGACCACTTGGTATAGATTCATGTTGAGGAATGCCATATCTATTTTGTCCATGTATACCATATTCTATAGGCATGTCATGTTCTAATGTGTTACCCACAAATTTAACACGGGGTTTCCTTGTGTCCAAATTTTGAGCATGCCTTTGAATATCCAATTGCTTTAGTTGTTGATCCTTAGCATTGGTATGTGATTGAGCATATCTTTCTACATAAGAATTCCATAATGGTCTGCGAAGGTGAGTATCATATGCGTGACCATGTGTATGTGGGACCTCTGGTTTTTGAAACAAAGACGATGGTGATTCAGACACCATATATGGTCCTCTATTGCCTCCACTATTAGGTCTCCTTTGATCCATGTTGGAGTGAGTTTGTTGCGAAGGTCGATTTTCCATTATTTGAGACATGTCAAAATCATGAGGTATCTTGGCTCCACTTTGTGCCATCATTTGTAAGAAGTATTGTCTATCTCTCCTCATTATTTGCTCAATCAATCGATTGAAGCGGGGGTCCATAATGGATTCTTTCACATCTGCTGAATGTACAAAAACGTTGTCCATATTGTCATTGTGTGTATCATTGTTGTTTGTAGTGTCCATGTTCTCAACATTTGGAATGTTTCTATAGGCATCCATGTCAGGTAATGTGTTATGATCAGTATTGAAAAATACATCATTGTCATACTCATAGACACTCATGTTTGCGGACTCTTGAGCCTCTTTAGTTTCTCTCCTAGATTTTTGAAGATGGGTTTCAACCATGAACTAGGTATTGACCAAGATGTGTTAGACTAGATGAAAATGGGAAAAAGTATGGAAGACCAAGAGTTGGATGTAATGTAAATGAATCTGAGGTGTACTTGCAATGTCCAAAGTGTCAGACCAAGTAAGTATGTAGTAGAGTAGGTGTGGCTTCCAAAGAGAGGATAGTTTCTCTTGATGAGGTAAATTAACCTTGACTCTAAGTAAGATCAAATGAGACCCAAAGGTGATAGACCTTGATGAGGGACCACTTAGCAAAGTGTTGTTGTATGTAGTGTATTGACAAAGTATGATGAGGACAAACAAGCGACCTTTTGACTCAAGTTTAGACAAATGTGAATGTAATGCAAGGTGTGAAGCAATGATGGACTGTGTGAGACCCAAAGATAGGTTGAATTCTAAATGAAACCCTAGATAAATGACCTAGGAAGCTCAAGAATTTCGAAATTGACTGTGTTTGTTTGCTGGATTGTAAAAGTTTTTTTCAATTCTAAACACAGACGTGCCTGTATACTTCACAGACGCGATTTCCTAACACAGACGTGGTTCTATTTAACACAGACGTGTTTCTAAGATTTTTGTAAAGTGCACTGTTGATTTTGGAAACACAGACGCGTTTCTGCCCTTCACAGACGCAGTTATACAACACAAACGCTATTATATCAGACACAGACACGTTTCTACAAAATTTGTGCAATTTTTTCCAATCTGTGAACTCGTTTTTGTTGTGACCAAATTTGACTGTTTGACTGTTTTTCATGACAAGAGGACACAGTGTTGATGAAGACCCAATGTTTGCAAATGTCTAGACTCAAAATGACTCTAAGAAAAAAGTGTTGTTTGATGTAAAAATGTTTTGCGTACACTTGAAGACAAAAAGACACAATGTTTTGCTGTTTGGTCTTGAATGTTTTGAATGTTTAAATAAAGTCAAGCATAATTCTTATGGTTGGCCAAGACAATAGTTGTTGATCCCACATGGGGTTTTACCCCTGAGGCTACGCTATTCAGAGCGGATACTTAGATGCTTGACCTCACTGGCTCCACCCTCGGCACTCACTTCTTGGGTCAGCCAAGCATCAGTCCCCACGAAAACTCTCCGTGGTGAACTTTGTATCTCTACTAAGAACCATATGTGTGTGGGCCACTACCAGAGGTCCAACCTCCTACCCCAACAACTAGAAGGATTTGGGCCTCTAAAACAAAAAGGTGCTAGTAAGGGCATCCGCTCGTGTGGCCATACATGCAACACTTTCAGCTCTGTAAATACAGAAGGCTCCTAGCCGGTAGGGGTTACTCCCTACAACTGATCAAATAAATTTGATCAAACAGGTTTATGGGGAGACATAGTGTCGGTATGAACTAATCAGCACACGTTATTCATAGTTTTCACCATGAATACAATTATTTATAGTGGTTTGGAAGAAGATGGCTTTTCTTTTGCTACCACTTGGGTGGTTCTCTTCTCACTAGTAGTCCTAATGACCACACAGGAAGACAGAACCTCTAAAGAGTAAACAAAAAGAGCCTATTGCTCAAGACACAAAAGACAATGATTCAATTTTAGTGCACCAATTGAAGTGTTTTCTAGTCTATGAAAACAAAGCACATAATAAAAATCCAAAAAACCTTTGCCAAGGACCTGCACCAAAGAGTTGTTATTAGTTTGGATTGTTTCAAATAATCACCCCTTCCTGCAAGCACATAAGCTAGGTAAATTTTAAATCCAAAAGACTTTGTGAAAATAGGGGCCTTCAACAAAACGATTTTGCTTTCAAGACAAGCTGCACCAATTTCGTTAGCTACATTTGAAGATGTTAGCTCAAAATAAACTGAATCTGAAACCTTAAATGCAAGACCCAAAAACTAAATCAATAAACTCAAAAAAAAATGAAACTGATTCACAGAGACACGGTTACCTTCGACACAGACACGACTTCCTGACACAGATGCGCTTCTGTGAGACATAGACGCGGCTCCAAAACCCAGATGTGACTTCTGGACATAGACACGTCTAAAAACACCGTAGATGCGACCGAGGAACACAGACGTAGTTTTTTGAATCTGCAAAATAAAATACTGTCGAGAAAATAGACGCGATTCCAGATGTCACAGACGCGCCAAAAAATCAAAAACGCGATCCGAAAGTACGCAGACGCGAAAATATCAAAATGTTGTCAAAAATGTCAGATCTGCAACTTCAAAACATGAAATCTGCAACAAGGATGTTAAATGCAAAAAAAAGGACAAGGGTCCAACCGGGCGTGCCAAAATGTATATGGTGAAAATGGATAACAATAATAATAATGATATTGAAAGGCTAAATGAATTCAACCACAAAACCCTAGCCTAACAACAGCAAAGATCCACCATAACATATGAAGATTACCTAAGACAATGCAAATCAAACGAAATCACAAAGATTATACCATCACATGTCCAATAGGGTTTGGATCTCCATTCTTCCTATCTCCATTGATCTTGCTTGATGTATTTGCTCTCAGATTTTATGTGCACAAGAGCTCAACAAAGAATGGAATGTGGTTGCAAGTAGGATCGCATATGCCAAGTAGTCAATTGATCAAGTAGTTAGGGTTTGATAATGAAGGAAGCATCTCCTTATATAGAAGACACTATATGAAATGGAGGATAAGATTGAGAGGTGTAAAAGGAGATCGGCTATGATTAGAGGGTAGGTAAAAGAAATAATAAAATAATGAAAGGGGTAGGTAGTGTTTGAATTAAGAGATGAATGACATGTGTCATGGGTAGAAAAGGTTAATGAATTAATTAAATAAATAAAGATTTATTTAATTAATAGATGAAGTGGGATCAATTAAATAAATAAGATATTTATTTAATTTATGAAAAGGATAATTTAAATAAATAAATGTATTTATTTAAATGAGAAATAAGGCTAGAAGAGGATAAAAGAATTAATTAAATAAATAAAGATTTATTTAATTAATAGAAGAATTAAGCTTAGATAATTAAATAAATAAAATATTTATTTAATTAGACTGGACAATTTTGGGTGTCTACACTGGTTAACTGCTAAATTGTTTAAGAGTTTAAGTTCAGTATTTTTTGGTATACTAATTCACCCTCCCCTCTTAGTATTCATCAATTGGTATCAGAGAAAACCTTTCTATAAGTTTAACCACTTGGAAGGAGATATGGGGGAATACACTGCGAGGGAACTTACTCAGTGTCTCAATCAAACTGAGAAAGCCTTTGATGAACTCAAAGTCAAATATAAAGCCTCTCTGGCGAAAAGAAGAGAGCATGTTGAGAAACTGATGGAGCTTATTATAAATAGTTCTTCTGATGAAGCAGACATGGAAGCCCTAGTTGAAGAAGTTGAAAAACTAAATGAATCTAATGCCAACCTAAGAAGGGAACTGGAAGGACTAACTATCAGAATGTGTCAAGAGCTTGAGAACCAGAGGAAAGTTGAAGATCTGGTAAAAGACAGAGATCATGAGATCTCCAAGATGAAGCAAGAAATCAGTACCCTTACCACTCATCTCCAAGAGAGTAAAGTGGAAAAAGAAGAAATGCAAGGTGAACTAAACATGGCTATTTATGAGAATGCAACCTTGAAGGAATCCATTGCTGCTATTTCCAAGGAACTCACCGAGTCAAAGGAAATACTTGCCAAATTCAATAAGAATACTGTTAAGCTAGAACAAAAGCTTGAATTAGCTAAACTGGTAAAGAATACTACTGGACTTGGTTTTTCCGGTTATGAGGAAGGTGAGACCTCTGGAACAAAAGATGGAGCATCAAAGAAGCAACCGACATCAAAGGATAAAGGTAAGAAAAAGTTTAAACCCGTTTTCTTTAATTGTCTCAAGGAAGGACATACTGCTAATGTGTGTAGAAATAAGGCCTACAATAATTTTCCTTATTTTCTAAACAATAAGCCTAGATCCAATAGATTCAATGGAAACTGTTATGCATGCAACATGTTTGGGAATAGAGCATTTGAATGTAGGTTTGCTATGCACAACATTGGGAGATATCCTCAAAGGACTCAAGGATTTTTTCCAGAATCATCTGTGAACCAGAATCCAAACCGGTATAATGCCTATGACCATCAGTCAGGTGGTGGTGGCTATTAAGCGGCAACCGGTTGGAGAGCAACCTATTTGATCTGCCATGGTAGTGGTCACACTGCTGCAACATGTAGGAGGAAGAATGGTATAATAAACAATGGACCATAGAGAACACCTGGAATGGTATGCTATCATTGCAAGAAACCGGGACACCCTGCCAGAACCTGCAGAATGAGAAAGAACCTATCAGATGATATACTAGTCACTCCAAAAGGGAAGATTGATGTTGAAACCGTTCAAGTAGGAATGAATAAAACATGGAAAAAGAAACCTGAAGAAGCGTCACAAGATGAACCAGTTTCTGCACCTAGTGTGGAAGTCTCTGAACCGGAAAACTGAGCTTCAGAAAAGCTTAGGGGGAACAAATCAGTGAAATGTTTCAAACCCCCGGTTTATATCGGTAAAAGACCTTAACCGCTATACATTACTTGTCAATCGATAGAAGATTGTGAAGCGGTAAAAGGAAAAATTAGGGTTTGTGCCCTAGCGATGGATCATTTATTATGGTAGGTGAAGAATTCATTTAAAAGGAATTTTCAAAGTCATTCTTACTTATCAGTTTTCGGGCAAAGATTTTTCAAGAGCAGAGCGACAAAAGGTGATTCGACTTGCGATTCAGAGAGATTTCAAATCTTGCAGAAGAATCGGGAGAGATTTACAATCAATCAAGTGAAGAACATCAAGCAGTATTCAAGCAACCGAAGTGGTGTAGTGCGAGCTGCATTTGTCAAGCCCTAAATTTCAAAATTTTGAAGGTATTTCTCAAAATTTTTGTTTATCAGTTAAATCATGGCTTCTGCATCACACTCTAGCTCTAGTGTACCCATGGACTCTGCTGAATTTATTCAAAGAAAAATGAAATACAATGCCCTATCCCAAATACCTGCCAAAGTCATTGTTGAAGGATATATTTCAGGGTACATTGACTGCAAAATTAGAAGACCTAGGATCCTTAGCGATTCATTCCCAGCTAAGTCTGTTTTGTGGGGATGACAAGAAGATCAAACCGAAATACTGCATTCTAGAGAAGAAGAAACTTCACAATATGGTTTACTTTATTGAAGAATTCATGAAAGACCACATTTGGGTCATCCTGAGCAGAGTACATGGTGACAAGATGTATCTCGAAAGGACGCATGACATTACGCCTGAAGCAATTCATGTCATCACTAGTTTCTGCAACGTTGGTGAGGTGCCAGCCCTAAGGAAGGTCATCAAGAATGAAATGACTAAGTTCACCAGTTCTTTGAGTGACCAACGGGGAATGAACGTCAACACCATCAAAGATGATTTGGCCAAATATGCTTGCATGGTGATTGGATACCAGACATTTTATGCCAATAGATTAAACTCTATCTCTACTACTACGGTTAATGCCACCTACAAAATGATCATGGAGGATGCGTCATTTGATCTATGCACCTATTTACAGAAGCAACTTCTTTTAAACTTAAAGTCCATCAAATAGGACAATGCCCTAAGATTCAAATTTGGACAACTTTTGGTGGGTATGTTTTTCTACTTTCAAGGCTATTTCCCAGGAGTCGGTGATATTCAATGGTCTGCTGATGAACCGATCACCAAACAAATTAGGGAAAGTCTCCAAGTGGTGGGAACCGGATATCCTGAAGTCTTGAATAAATATTTTGATGAATTCAAGCGAAGGATGAGCCAAAGGATGAGGATATCTGGCAATATTGTTAAGAAGTATGAAGAGGAAATCTGCTTTACCATTAGAGTAGATGAGTGCATAATGGAGGCGGTTGAGCCCAGATAGGAAGAAGTAGAACCTATGGGATATGAGGTGATGTATTCCATGTTGGATGGGTATGCCTCTACCATGATTGCCTCTCCTTTAAATGCAAAGAAAAAGAGAACTGACACCTACTTGGAAAGGGTAACACCGGTTGAAGAACCTTCTGTGAAAAAGGGAAAGGCAGTGCCAGCGACATTGACACCGGTTACCTCAGCCAGCCCAAAAGTGACCAAGCGGTCACCTACCAAGAAGAAACTAGAAGTTGCACCCGCCAAAGTATTTTAAAGGAAGCAGAAGACCAAAAGCAACTCACCTAAGTCTGAGGATACAAAATCAGATGTGCAACCTAAGAAGACTAGGCAGACAAGGAAGAAGGCAAAAACTACCGACAATACACTTGCATCATCCGCACAGGTAAATATTGACATCTCTTCTTATAAGCCAATGACACATTGTCAAAGGACTATCAAGAATATAAGAAGAAAATTGCTTAGTGATCTGAAGGAGTGTTTTGATGATTTTACCGATAGTGAGAAAGAGGAAACAAAGCAGGAAGTCATTAATTATTTATGTATGAATGACCGGTCGCCATCAGAAATTAGATCTGAGGCACCTAATTCTTTGTACAATTCTTAAGACAACAAATGGCGCATTGCCATAGAAAAAGAACAGGATATAAGGGAGAAAGTATTTGCTCAGTACTTTCCTGAAGCCTCCAATTCTGAATTGTTTGAGATTATGGCCACACATAAAGGTCTCTTCTTCATGAGAAGAAGAAGACTCAGGCTGCTAGAAGGCAAAACCTCTGAAGTAGAGGAGGACACTAATTTGCATGCCAAAGCTGCTATCCGGTTGCATCAAGTGTCTAAGGCCAACAAGAAGGCCGAACAGGAACCAGAAACCAAAAAATAGGATGAGGTATATGACAGTGAAGGAGAATCAGTCACTGAATAGGTGGACACTATTGATGTTGATGCTTTGGATGGTGAAGATGTCACTCCAGATGCAGCAAAGGAAAAGGTTGAGAAGGAAAAAGCAAACAAAGAGAAATAGGATAAAGAAAAAGCAAAGAAGTAGAAGTTGGACAAGGAAAAGGCTGACAAAGAGAAAGTGGAAAAAGAAGAAGAGAAAAAGAAAGAGGAAGAAAAGAGGAAACAAGATGAAGAAAAGAAGAAACAAGAGGAAGAGAAGAGGAAACAAGAAGAGGAGAAGAAGAAAGAGGAGGAGAAAAGGAAAGAAGAGGAGAAGAGGAAAGAAGAGGAGCAAAGGAAAGAAGAGGGGAAAAGGAAAGAAGAGGAGAAGAGGAAAGTAGAGAAGGAAAAGAAACAAGAGGAGGAGAAGCGGAAAGAAGAAGAAAGAAAGAAGGAGGAAGAGAAGAAAAAGCATGAAGCAGAGCAAAGGGAGAAAGAAGAGGAAAAGAAAAGAGTGAAAGATAAGAAGGAAGCATAAAAGAACAAGCAAGCGGAGACTCCAAAGGAAACTAGTGGTCAAGCCAAACCGGCTGATATCACCAATCCTCTTGACCTCCAATTTGCAGATGAATCGGAGCTGCTGCAAGGCATTAAGCTAGAATAGGAAAGACTAGAAACATTGCGGAGGAAAAAGGAGTAGGATGTCATTTACATTGCGATTGACACCCTTACCAGTTTGATTCCAGGTACCAACCTCCCTTGTACCAATTCCTCTCTGGCCAAACTAAAACTTCTATGTACAGTTGTAGAGGACCAGGTACAATGCCTGAAAGAAGTTGCTAAAGCTAATGCACATAAGAAGCATCAAAAGGCACTTAACACTGCCTTAGTAAAGAAACTAAATGAGCTTCGGTCTCAACTTTAGAAAGAGCAGAAGGATATAAGAGATGCTATGGATGAGGGAAATCTACTGCTGAAAAAAATAAGCCAACCCCATCTATTTTGTGATGATGTGCTTGCACGAAAGGACAAACTACAATCTGATTTGCAGGCATACATAAGAAACTTTAAGACCCCGTATGATTCTTTCATTACATATGGGCAAACTGTTCACCGGTATCAGCTTCAGTCTGCCAGGACAGAGTTGTAGATTAACAACAAGACAAGAGACTTGCAAGAACTTCAACTGGTTTTATTACCCAGACTAAAAATTCTTTAGAAGTGCTTTATCAATTGACAGTAACTCAAGAGATGAGTACAATTGATGCCATGGAAGAAAAGGTATCATAGATGCAGACGGAAAGTGAGGTGGCTACCTCATTACTTGAGTCATGGTCTTTATCCATGAAGACTTTTATGCAGGATTTTAAATCAGTTTTTGATAAGTTTCACTCATTATTGTCATAAACACTTATTTATTTTAATGATAATGAGAAATAGGGGTTATTCTGCAGTACTTTGTCATTGTTGGCAAAGGGGGAGTAGTATTTAAAATTTTGATTAATGTTATGTATACTTGCATGTTACCTCTTTAAGGGAGTAGTATACATCGTATTTTCTACAAAAAAGGATAGTGTATATGCTTAGGGGGAGTAATTTTGATTATGGCATATTTTTTGTTGTAAAACACTTAGATGTCAAAATTTTCCTAAGTGTTGCCATCAATGCCAAAGGGGGAGATTGTTGGCATTTTTATGATGTTGTGATTGTCATTGATGGACACACACTTGTTTTATGATCACTTCCTTATGTATGAGTTATGCTCAATCGGTAATTGTTCCAACTGGTATTATGTATTATAGTCTTTACACTATCGGTGTTTTGCAGAAGGTGTTAACTGGTCACTAATTGACTGAAGACCCAAAGTAGTATGAAGACCTCAAGCGGTTCGAGGATCTCAAAGCAGATTGAAGGAACAAAGCGGTAGTTAACACTTTTCCCAGTCTTCATTTTGACAACCGGTAATCAATAAAATGTATGAACCGGTATTACTCTATGATGAGTTACCAACCGGTATTTTTGTGATGAGTTATCATCCACTGACACTTTGGCGGTGATTTTATGCCATGTTACCAAATGTGTCTAGATGCACTGAACCTAGGAACTTACAATGTAATCTTATTGGACCGACATGAAATCAGATTCCTTTATAAGGACATCATGTCTAGGGTTTTAGAAGTTGTTAGGGTTTTAGTAATTGATGAGGGTTTTGTATGTGCGATCATAGAAGAGAAGGATTAGGTCCATGTGAAGAAACAAAGTGTGGAGATATTGAAGACTGAAGTAATGCTAACTGTGCATTAACAATGAGCTATCATGGATCTAACCAAGCATACTATGCTAGTATCTAGATCACTCACTTGTTGATTACTCACATCTTCGACAAGTCTGAAACCCTTAACTAGGTAGGCCTGACAAAGCCTTTGTAAATCCTCTAACAAGGTGGTTCACAACTGTGAATCTGAAATCCTCTCACAAGGTAGTATTTAATAGGACTTATCTCCTAACAAAGATCTAGATTCCTAACAGGATCTATTCTGGTGAAGAACATTGTATGACCTTAATTGGTCTGGTTTCTATTCTGCAGATAGTTACTTGTGAGTTTCTTCTCATCATGGTTTTTCCCATTTGGGTTTCCACGTCAAAACCTCTTGTGTTATGGTGATTGTGCTCTTGTGGGTGAATGCTTTACTTGCTGTTTGGTTTGCATTTGTCTTAACCGGTTTGTTGGTAAATCTGTTATATTGGTTAACTGCTAAACTGTTTAAGAGTTTAAGTTCAGTATTTTTTGGTATACTAATTCACCCCCCCCCCCCCTTAGTATTCATCAATTATTGATTCAGACAATAGAAATCTTGCAAGTAAGTAATAATGAAAGCTTTAATTATAACAAAACTTCAATAATGGTTTATATTTTATTCTATTTTATGTCATTAACTAAAATATGTACGTATTGTTTTTACAACAATTTATCCATCCTCATGAAAGTTGTTGCCATGATCAGGGTGTTGCAAGATCTTCAGGTGATGACGATTTTCTTGTATTATCGCTTGCTTGGCTTATCACTCTAAGTACCCAAAACACATGATACTTGATACTACCAATTTTCAAAATAAAGGTACATCCTTGTTTACAATTCTTGCACTTTTCATATATTTAATATTTGATATATTTAATGTATTATTCTTTAGGTGTTGTCAATGTTCCTATGCAAATGTTGGCTGCCTCATCAAAGGTTACCCTCACTTGTATTGCCGACTGAAATGTCGACAACACGTAGCATGCAAACATCCTCTACTGCACGTCATATTGTCCTGCCCACTGTTGGTAGATCCCTCTTTTGCTCTATCTTCTGTCATGTGTTTATTTCCCTTCAAGCGTTCTTTGTTGAATTCTAATGCCATTTCATAGTGGATTCATTTTTTGTAGGAGGAGATGCACATGAGGATGTACCAGAGGTGACTACTGTTGATAACATACCATCATTTCCTGGATCTTCTCGTATTGCTAGTATGGGAATGTTGCAAGCCACATTGGTGTTGAGCGACGAAGAAATGATTCCCTTAAAGATACAAAAGGTTCCAGGTTCTTTAAAATTATTATTATATATACTCTAATTGTAATTTACTTTATGATCACTCGTTTTGGACTAATGATCCCATGAATTTTTTGCAGGCAATCATATTTTCTATAAACATCTTAGTGACATTGCATTGCAGATATTTGGGCCCACCATACGTAAAAGGTGGTACATCATATGTGAACTAACCCTAATCCACTATTTTGATTTCATATCATTTCTAGAATAGTTTTCCTTTGATCCATTTCTTGAAGTGTAATAAATGTAGCTTCAGTTCATTTCTGAATCTAACAAGTTTGTTTTTTCTTTAAAAGGTGGAATGACCAAGAAAAAAGGTTAAAAGATGAATTGACAAACCAAATGGTTGAGTGGTTTGGAAATGACACCTTTGACAAAACCAAGCTCCTTGAAAAAGCTGGCACATATCTAAAGTATGTGAGGGACCAATACAGGACCCATTTAGAGAGGAACCTAAAGTATGAGCGTCCCCCCATGATTCCAGAGAGGGAGTGGAAGGACCTGATTTTGGATGCCAAGGAGAGAATTGAAAGGAAAAAAGGAAATACACCACCAGACGCCAGAAGAAGGTACGAGATACTATTAAGAATGTAATTATATACTAATTAATTACTCTTTATATTTATATAATCTAACATATTTCAAACTTTTTATAGACTGAGTGACACGTCAAAGGAAACCAAGGCAATACGAGAAAAGCATGGGCAACACAAACTCAGCTCTGGTGGTTACATGAAACTTGCTACACGAATTGTAAGTATCTCATGTAAACGAAATATTGCATCAAAATATTAATAAATTGCAAACCTTTTTTTTTTTTTATCAAGCAATGCAAGCAAAATTCATAGTACCAAGCAAAAATGCAGGGCTCTGAATTCAATAGAGTGCACACAAAAGATGACAAGAGAATTGCCTACTAGAAAGGCTATTCAGTCGTGGCTGATCGGCTATGAGAATTGAGTGGGCATACACAACATTCGAGTGCATCCGTCACATAGGTAAATATGCTAAATGGAAACTGTTTCAAATTGAATACTTTACCAATAATCTAATTGATGTTGAGTTCCAACATAAAGTGACTATATTTGTTTTAAATAAGCAAGCAATGATAACAATGTGCATGACATTCTAATGCAGTCTACTAATCGTGAAACACCACCTGCACATGAAGGTCCGAATGTGCATCCCAGCAGTAGAGGTATTCATTTGCATTCAAATTTATTTATTTAGCTATTAATAAAATTAAACATCTTAATTTGTAATTAGAGTAGTAATTAATGTAACCTTTTTTGTTAATATTTTAGAGCATGTAGTCGATGGTGACCAAGTGGAGCATGATCTGGGTACACAACATCAGGGAAGTGATGTTCCCCACTCAGGTAAAGAGGACCACTGTTATTCCTTTAAATAAATATAATTGCAATTGGTGTTCAACATTAATGTAACCTTTAGTATTTCAACTCCAGATGATCTAGAGAGTATTCAACATGTTGAGGTTGAGGCTACACAAAATGATGTGGCCCCATCAGGTAAAGAGCACAACAATTATGTTATCTAAATTAATGAAATACTTGTAACAATAATATTTTTTTATTTTAATTTAACCCATTTCTTTGTTATTGCAGAGGTTTATTGCAGAGGACCCCCCTTCGCTTCAGTGTCCTCGTCCTCAGTATAGGACTAGGCATACATCAAGATCACGAGTAGTTGGCGGAACATCTGTAGAGGGGGGAAATGATGAAGAAACCGATGTTCCACTTAGTCTTTTCATAGCTTCAAAGAAAAAACAAAAAAACAAATGATTGTAATCTAACTTATTTGATAATGACTAATTTTTATGTGTTAGTGAATGTAATTATGTGCTAATTAATGGTTATGGATGATATGTGTTAATTAATATTGATGAATGTTGCATGTTAATTAATGTTAATCAATGTTATGTGTTAATGAACGTTATGTGATATTAATGAATGAATGCTATATTTTATTAATGGTAGAATGAATGAATGAATGAATGTTATAAGATGTTAACGAGGAATTTAGAGTGATGTTAGTGGGGGGGGGGGGAGAGGCCAAATGAGCTTCCACCTTCACGTGGTTGGCCTTGTTAAGTAGAAAATATTAAACTATTCTCGAAACCAACTGAAGCTCAACAAGATAACACACTTTTCAATATTTCATTATGTTGCATAGTTAATCTTATTGAATAATGTATATTGAATCTTAATTGCAGGGTCCAACAGAGCCAACATGAACAACAACACCACAAGTTGCTGGGTATAATGAACTCCCATATTGTCTTGTCTATACACAAACAATATGAGTTGCTTCTAGTGTTGATATCCAAGGCGGGACTGCAAAAGTTATGAATATGCCTCATCCTTGTAAGTTTTTTTATTACTTGTCATTTTCTTTAGCATTTTGTTACTTCATGAATGAGATGTTTTCAGATGTCTATTCCATGAATACCTCTCTATTGTATGCTTCATGATCTCGCTTTTGATTCAACTCTTTATATGTCCTAAAATTGTATGAGCCTAATAGCTTCTACTCTTGTTGATAGTTTGGTGGCTCTGAACAATGACTCCTTCGAAGAAGCGTGATCCTTGTAATTTTGGCCTTCCATGATGTGAAAAAGAGGTTATGTTATGAATAATGGTCCAGATGATTTAGATATTTCTTATTATGTTGAGTATGAGTAAATTTGGGCTTCCTTGGCTATGGTCACTATTTTGTACTAACTATTGTCATTTAGTGTGATTTGAGAATGGACTTCAAGTAATCATGAGGGTGGAAATAATAGTCAAGTGTAAGGGGGTATGCGGCCTTGACCAAGGGATGAAAGTATCGGGAAAGTACAAGTGATTCATGTGTAGATCAATGTGTCATTAACCTATTAATTCCTAGCAACATTCTCAAATAAACAAGCAAAGAGGTATGTTGAGTGCATATATACATTTTATGTTGCCATGATATAAGTAAGATATCAAACATGTAACTTAGATTGTTTTGCAATTTCATTCATAAATATAAGATCTTCCTTGCAATTTCATTCTTGGTATCTCTATCAATCATGTTGCTAAATGAAAATCCTAAACCTCTCTCATTGATGCATGGACATATGGAACGTTGTTGTTTCTACACAAAGGATTGTAGGAATTGCTTTCAAAAACTATCAAAAAATTGTTAAACCTTAATAGTCCAAGAATCCCTAAATTCATTGGTGAGAGACCTTCTCAAGTGAAAAATTCTAGTGAAGATTGTGTAACATTATTTTGAGAATGTATGGCAGTGCATGAAGGTTGTATAATAGTGTTGGGAGAATTGACAGATGATTGACAACAATGACTATGATAACCAATTAGCAAGATATGATTTGTTTCCACTTATTAGGGCCTCCAAACCCCTTTAAAAGTTTCCAAGGATCACTACAACCGACAAGGCCAACATCACCGTAAATTTGTCGACCTTTCCTTCATTTAAACCAAGTAAACCTTTATGTATATTTGCCCAGTTCGCTTTGTTTGTCATTATTCTTTATTGGGTGTGTGATTGGTTTTTGATTCCAATGCAATCCAACAATTTCCACAAAATTGATGTATTAATGGCATTATTTTTAATAATTTTACTAAGGTTGTTAAAAATTAATTAAAATATTAAAAATTCACCTTAGTGTTATAGCTCTCTAGAACCGAGGTGAAAAGTTTTAAATCATGGGCACATATAATAGGGACATTAAGCTTCTAGTTTAATATTATTTTAAGGGAGTTCTGAGTGTAGAAATCTCTTCTTCTTGGATGTGAGCATTAACTCAAACCTAGGCAAGTTCAAAGATAAATTACCCATATTGAGTGATTATCTATGTATTTGGGATCTTGCTGGAAGACGTGGAGCTTTTAGGTGTTGTATGTGGAGAAAATTCTAAGCAATATCATTAAACTAGTTGCTGCTACGAGTTCGGTGAAGATTTTGGAAACATCAAAGCTTCCAGTTTGTTGTTTGTGTGGAGGCATTGGATATCATTAACTTCATTACGGGACGGTTTAATCCTAGAAAACAATATGTCTGCATTTGTATTATTGTTACAAATCAAGTTTAATTGCGGCTATGATTCCTGAACAAGCACATTCTAGATTCAGACTATATTTTGTGTTGGACACTACTTATTTTTCTAAGCTTGTAATACCAGTATAGTCCGATTGTTATAAGAGGTCAGTTATTTGTATTTCTGTTCACACTAATTTTCAGTTTGGCTTGATAAAAAAATATATTGCACTTTAGTTGATTAAAATCATTTCAGTGAATGTAAATCTTGATTATTATAAAGTGATATCTGCACTATCAATATCAATTCCAAATTGAAACCCTTTCAGTGCATGCATGCAGTTTGCCAAAATGCCATCTCAAAAGTATCAGCAAACAAACATTGGCATTCACAAAATCAAGAAAGCCAAACTGAAAATTAGCAGTAGAGCATTCAAGTAAACTGTTTGTCAAGAAGCATAGTTGAAAAGGTGCAAAAGAAATTGGTTTCAAAACAGGGGTAGACCATTACAAATTGGCAACTTGGCATCACTTCTCTTCTTACTTCTCCTCAACCCTCTTGCTCTGCACTCTCACTTTTTCACCTGGCACTTGCAACTCTCACTCTCACATTCATAGTTGTCAGCTTCTTGCTCTTTGTTTTTGTGAGTTGAAACAAAAATAGGAGGCAGTTTTATAAAGTTGGTGGGGTTTGGGTGGGGCCCATAGGCTGTGAGGGTTTGACCTTGGGCATGGAGTTTGAAAAAAAGTTCTGATTTTTTTTAAATCACTTATGGGTTGTTTGGCAATGGGAGATGCTTGGATGTCCTTGAGATGGTCACGAGGCTCTTGGGAGTCCCTCAAACATCTCAAGGATGTCCTAGAGATGTCTCAAAGATGATGGCATTGGATTGCACTAGGGCGGCAGGGGGACGTCCCATCCAAGTCCCTGTATTTTGAAGGTGTCCCCATTTAAAAAACAAATAGTTTTGGGGGAGGAAATGTCCTTGTGGAACACTAGTTCCAGTACATACATCTTGGTATGATTTTTTAAATAAGACACCAGAATTCATAAAAGAATATCTTTAGAATCTACATTAATCAATAAAAGATGTTTCTAATTCAATGTATGTACCAAACCCTATTACCAACAATATAACAACCCTAGCCTACAAATTGGACTGGTTAATTTTCTCGAATCAAACAAAAATGTAATCACTCCATAAACTAGGTACATTAAGCACACATTGAATTATAAAATAACTAACCGTGATACATCAATATGTGAAAGTTTAATGACCTAGATATTAGGACTGTAAAATACTATATCGTATCCTAATTCCTAAAATAACCCTTTTTGTGTGATGTGTGAAGTACAATACACAACTAGGAATTATGTTGAGTCAAATGCAAAATCGGTACTAACCATGGAAGCTGATGATAAATCATGAGCAACATATATGAAGCAACACAAGAATGACTCAAGTGCAGATGAATGCTAGGAAATAAAGTAGAAAACAATGCAAAATTAGGTAAGAAACTAGGTGACAATAAACCATGAACAACTTAAAATAATCTATAATTAATGATCTATGTGATCCATCAACCTGTGACTATGAAACATAACTTGCAAACAGTAAACTTGTGGACCATTAAGAACAAGAAGAAACTTGTTAGTAGATCTGCCATTTCTTGTCAATCAATCATCAAAGAACTTGTGCCATGCACCATGTATGTCGTATACCATATCTATATACAAACATTTTGTATCGAGTAAACTACATTTATTGATTCATTGAACTTGTTTTGCTTGGATCCAAACACCATGGAACCATAACCATTAATCCTAATAACCTGTGAACCATGGAGTGCAAACTAAATGGAATCATGTCCAAAATTTTGGTTAAAACAATCTAGGGAAAACAGTGGGATTCCAATTATCCATCTCAAAACACCATCATTGAAACTTCCATGTTCTATATATAGAAAAAACTCTATTTTTTTAACCATTTTACTCATCAATATATTTTTTTGCTAGATAAAAGTTGGATTTATATTAAAAGAGCTAAATATTACAAAACCATTTCAGCACAGTTTATATCCCTATCATTTATCACTATTTCTTTTTGACAGATTGCTGCCTTTTTCCAGTGGCAGTGTTGTAGTATTGATTAATGTGCTACATCATAATGTGATCAACTTAAAACAAGTACTAAATTTTACCCGATATTTCTTTTAAATGGAGGGGTGAATTAGCTATATCCTCTAAACCAAGCATTATTTTATCATATTTATTGTCAGCATTCCTTCAATGCCTGTTTGTGAATATTTAGGGTGACATGATTAGCATCCTCCCCTTTGTACAAAATTATTGATTACATGAAATGGATTTTTTATGTCATTTTGCAATATACCATGGTTGTATATGTTTATATGTAAAGTTATGAATCCAAAATTGTCAAATAGATGTTACATAGATAACAGTCTTTCCTTTTTGCTATCTATTACAAACAATGGAAAAGTTTCCATTGTCCTTTAATTATTGTATACATTACTTGGACCCAATCTATGTGTCTTTATGGTAGAAGTCATGGAATTTCAGCAATTTAATTCTTATTATATAGCAATAGCCTATTAGCAAGCGGACTCTAGCAAAGACAAATTTGAAAGAACTCATAAAACAGTTTTGTCAATGACATATACTGACGCTTGAGTTTTATGTTTCTTTTGTTATAGGCTCCTTTGATGTAAGGGATAAAGAGGATCGATGGATACGAATATGGGTTAAGAAGGGGGATATGATTATCCTCCTAGGAGGAATCTATCATTGATTTACCCTCGACACAAACAACTACATTAATGTAAATGCTCTTTTATCTCAACGAAACTCACTATAAATCATTTCTTATATGAACTAGAGGATATTATTATTGTTTCTTTGAATTTTTTCGCAGACCTTGAGGCTTTTCTAGGGCGAGCCAGTCTGGACAACATACAATCGTCCTTGTGAGGAGCATCCCGCTAGGTAAGAACCCTAATACTTGTAAGACCAAGATGAGAATTTCAATTTGATTGTTTTCAAGAAAACTTGAACGTTCTAGTTTTACATATAAAAATGACATATTTTTGTGATGGCATGTTCCAATATGTATTTTCTTTTGATAGATTGGTTGTAGGTTCTAGAGAGGACCCACTTCCAAAGAGATAAAGTTGTTATAAATAGGCTATTGGTGAAGAATAACTGAATAAAATCAATGAAAAACCACATCAACAATAACCAACACAGTCAGAAACATTAATATAAAGATTCTTTTTAGCCCTCACCTTTCTTGACAACTTATTTATCTTTTGACATCACCAAACTGCTTGAGAAGGATCTTCTTACTCAAAGAAAAAATGTGATAAAAAACAATTGTCCAATCACTCGCATCAACATCAACCATGCTAGAAATTGATTGCAAGATCCAAGATGGATATTGCATAACATAGAGAAGCTATCATTTGAAGGAAACAGGAACCTAGTGAAGACATTAAGAGGGCATGAAGGCACAATCAAGGGCCATTGAGTAGAAGACAAAGGAAAAATCTTGGAAACAAGAGGAGGAGCACTTGGAGAAGAAGGTAGGGAAAATAGTAGTCTGACCAATAGAGAAGTTGAACTCTGAGGGCAAACTACTAGAGATAGCAAGAAACTCTCCAGCCAAAGGAGGGGAGACAAAACCAACAATCTCTACTTAGGGAGGAGCTCTAGACCCCAAATATGAAGAAAGAAGCAGAGCTAAAGTAAGAGAATTGGATAACAACAAGAATGTAAAGTGCACCCCTGATTTGCTAACCAATTTTTTTTTTCACTTTTTCGTGATTTAGTTTTCAGACATTATAACAAACACTTGACATGTAAATTACTCAAATAGTATGCTCTACAAAATTCTGCAGCCAACCCTTTTTTCCAAAATACAAACAACAGGCATTACATTAAATAGTTTGCTTGCAATTTAGATCACAATGTTTCTGATTTGAAACAAGTTTATTGATGTCTGAGTTCTAATGATATTGCATGTACTGAATTCGAGATTGTAAACCCAAATATCATTCATGGATAAAAACTGTTAGGAAATATATTATTAGTGTGAATTTTGTTACAATGGTTATGAGTTGTTTTAAACAACTGACTAATTCTAGAGTCAGGTAAAACTACATGGAGAAATTTGTCAACCTTTCCTTCATTTAAACCAAGTAAACCTTTATGTATATGTATATGCATATGCATATGCATATGGATATGTATTTTGAAAAGTACTCCCTTAATTTAAAAATTATTAACAATCAAATGGTTGTACTTAAATCAGTTGAGCATAATTGGTGAGGGTGATGATATGTTTCTTGATTATAACATCCACAAAATGCTCAAAATTAAATGAAAATCTTTAATGAATACACAAAACTATATACATATGCATATACATATACATATACATATACATATACATATACATATACATATACATATACATATACATATACATATACATATACATATGCATATGTATGCATATCCATATGCATATGCATATGCATATACATAAAGGTTTACTTGGTTTAAATGAAGGAAAGGTTGACAAATTTACGGTGATCTCTTGGTGACCACACCACAATTAGGACAATGATCTCAAACATACTTTTTACCGTTCTCTTGGTGATTGTGCCCAATTGTGTATGTCTTGCTTATGTATGAAAATGGCATTTTGCAGCTTTCCACTGATGATGTATTTGAGATGTCTTTCATTTAGATATGGCATGAGCTTAGTCCTAGAGCGAGACTAGGGAGTTGGACCATCTCAACCATGGTGGGCTTGATCATATTAGCTTGAAATCAATGCACCTCATATTAGCCTCAAACCTATGCCCCCTACTGGTAGGTGGTGGGGATAGAATATCATTCATTGTACATATCAATGACTGGATAATAATATATTTTTTTTGATAAAAATATTATCATCGTCGGAATTATGATGAATACCAAGCTTTCCACCGATGATGAAATCTGCGGACATACAATGTTCTCGTCGGTGAAAAGGTTCTGGAGTCATCGCACTTCCGACTCAAACTACACAAACATCCGACGAGAATGCTATATGTGCGATGGCACTTCATAGTTGGACGACCGTCGATGCCTCCGAATGGACCGACGACACAAGCGTCAGACAAACAACATCACCATCGATGCGAAGTTCCAAATTGTCGTCAACTTTGCGATGCAATCTACTGAAGCATCCGATGGGGATGCTGCATGTCCGACGACTTTTTTGATCGGAAGAGCGATCATGCCCATTGTTGGCAGAGTCCTTGGGATTATCGTATTTCCGACGGTCAGGGGAATTGTCGATAAATCTGACAATGAGTTTTCGACGGCTACTTTTGTCGGCACTCTGACGAAAATTTGTCGCAATTCCGACAATCGATCATCAGAAATTAGCTCCGAATGTACTAGTGAGGGATTAAGAGTGATGTCATGAAAAGTACATGATTTTGGGTTGTTGGAGTGTTATTGAAGAAATCCAAGTTGGTGGATGTGGTTGATAAGAATGAGTATTAACCTCTTAACAAGGAAAAAATGTTGAAAAGACTGTTTGCATGCATAAAGATAGGCTATTTTAAGAGGTTGTGAATCCCACAAGTTAAGGACAACAACCATATATTGATTGAGCACTGTGTTGGGGCTCATATTAGCACTAGATTGAACAAATTATTAGAGATAGAACATTTATATGTATAGAACTTTGAATTCATGAGATGCAGATTCTATGATACATGTTGGAGAATAATCCAATAGGCCACTTTGTAGCTAAAGGGATATCAAAAGCTTAGAAGGTAACTGAAGGGACATCAAAAGGTGGTTTCAAATGGAAAACACCTTTCATGAGTTACCTACCTTCATCCCTTCACTATCAAGAAACTAGGAGGAAGAGGGTTTAGGGAAGAGAGAAAGAGGGACACGGGAAGTTTGCAAAGCTCTTTTGCTAACCAGTATTATGCAAGTCTTCCACTCTAGAGGTTAGTAACAATGCGATGATGATGCAGATAAAAGAAACACTTCAACATAATATTATTCTCCTCCCTGACATCTACTTGTACGCGTGACCCATTTTTATCTTATATTGGATGGGCGACGAGTGTTCTTTTCTCTATATATGGTCTGAAACATGTCAAAAAGGAAAAAAAGCAAGTGTAAGCAACCTGAAGCTTTTAAGCATTCCTTATTGCTATAAAAGGAATATCAGGGCTGCATTAGAGAGATTCTAAAATTTTTGTATTCTAGGCGGGTAGAAGCAGGCCATTGTTAATATAGGGTTTCATGTAGGCTCACAAAGAAGAAGGGTTATCCTTCCATATTGTAGATTTCAACTAGTATTGAATGAAATGTTTCAATGGTTACATATACTATCTCCATATGTATCTTCTAAATTTATATGAATTAAAATATTAAGGATATGTTGATTTGTCCTGGTATTTTCCTACCAATGTGTGATTGTGCTTATGGGTATCCTTCAAGGAAGGAGTTAAATTATGTTTGCAAGTTGTAGTAAATTTAGGAAATGTTGAAGGATTAACAAGAATGGTTAATGCAATTGACTGATGGAAATGTGTAGATGCTAGGCATTACACTCTGAAATTTTTGTAATTCAAGTTATTTTACAATGTGGGTTTGTCCTTTTGATTTGTGGGTGTGATTCTATTTCTCTAGATGTGCACTGTACTACATAAGTCGTTTGTGAATATGTTTTAGAAGCATCTCTTACTAAGCATGTATCTCTTTTCTCCTTTTTTTTCAAGTATTTCTTGAAGGGCAGGTTACGTTGTGCGCGAATGGTATGACCTCATTCCCTTGGAGTAGTGCATGTATCATTTTCTCAAATGAAGTATAGATTACGAGGAAATATGGGTATATATAGGGTAATTACAAGAAATCCCCTTATAGCTGAGAAAAATCAACCAAATAATGAACCTGTATGATTGACAAATTGGAAAGCATACCAGGCTTACAGGTATTAAGTAGGAACACCCTCCTGAGTTAGGTAGAGCTCAAAGTGAAGGAGGTGCACCAGGGTCTTGTTGTGTTGGGTTTTCCCATCTTCTGTATGTTGATAGCTAGAATTATATGATGTGAGTTTAATTCCTTGGCCTAAGCATCAAATTTCCTTTAGTGTTGGAAGTAGAAAGAAAAATCCTCAACAGTTTCCATATGACAATTGTAGCTCATTGTTTATTAGCGATCTCTTCAATATTTACCCATTTACCCTAATTTCAACATTTTCACAATTTAACTTAGAAAGAGGGAATCAAAACCCTAACCCAAGTGGAACCCAATCAGTATTTCTAGCCTAGATCTATTAGGTCCAACCCTCTTTCATTATAATAGTTAATTATGCAAAATTAGTGGTTTTGTTACCTTAATTGGTGAAACCCTAACTTTCACCTATTACACTTTTATTAATGATCTCTCTAATGGAGATGCAACATTTAAGAGTAATGATGAATCCTATCCTATTAAGGTTATTTTGGTGCAAGATGGAAAATCTAAACACATTGATAATCAATATCTTAACACATCCATCAGCTTCAATCCTTCTCATTCTCTAAGAGTTTATCTTAGCCATCAACATATTTTGAGACAAGATGATGTTATGTATTTCCTTAATGATATGTCACCTAATATAAAATTGCGTAGAGATGAAGCCTTAGATGATGATAACAACTTAATGCAAAAGGACACTCTTACCTTTCAACTGGATATGAATAATGATGATAAAGATGATGATAAAGATAACAACTTAGTGCAAAAGGACTCTTTTATATAAAGGTATCCTTTCTTTCATAGAATTGTTTGTTAGGTACATGAGGATTTTAGTATTGTTTGGAAGTGTGTATCTTTGATTTAAAGTTTATGTCTCTTATAAATGATCCCTTCTTGGTGTCGAAAGTGTTCAATCTTTCACCAAGAATCCCATTTCCTAGAAATAGGGAAGGTGTGCATTCTCAATTTCCTTCATATTTCTTGGAGTTGAAGATGTCATCTTTGTGAAAGATCTCCTCTTTGAAGTAGATATATTTGTGTAAAGGTCTCTTCCTCCTCCTTTGTTAGCCATGTCTCCTTGAAAATGATCCCTTTACACATGTTGTAAAATATTTCTTTTACAACTATCTCTTCCTCACTTACGAGAATTGTATCCTCTTTCTAGCTTGGCATGTATGTGCATTGTTTATTAGAAGGTGTTTATCCTTTGTGTATTTTTTTTTCTACCTTAAAATATCAACATGTACCTATGTTGACATCTTAAGCACATGTGTGGCCTCCTTGTTGCTTGTGTTAGTGCATGCTACAACACCCATTTTGTAGTAGATTTTTTGGATTTACTTGTAGATACATGTTTTTGTTTGGTAATCGTTGTGTTGGTGCACGCTGAAACAATCATTTTGTTGTAGATTTTTTAGGCTTCTTTGAAAACATAGAGTTTTGTTTGGTAATATTTGTGTGTGCACACTAGTACACCCATTTTGCAGTAGAGTTTTTTCAACTTTTGGATTTAATTTCTTAATTGTATGAAGTTGTCCCATTTGTTTTTTTATTCATATTCTCGACTTCATGCTACTTTGATGTTTGAGTTTTTGACGCTTTTCCTGGTATGATGTTGAATTCTATATCAATCTAATACAATCAATTAGAATAATAAAAAAAAATTAGCAAATAATAAATTTTAATACAACTTAAATTCAAAAGCAATGATTCAATTTTTTTGAGCTATGAATATAATTTTTCAAAATTTTCAAAACATACAAATAACGATTGCAATTTCAATCTTTTACATCAATAGAAGAAGGAAAGATGATATAAATTAGTCAAACAATGATTACAATTTCTCATAATGAAAAATATATTTATATGCTAAAAAATCTATACTGTGTAGGATAAAAAAGAGCATGTGAGTCTTAAATCACATGATGCACATGTTTTTATACCATTTTTGTTTTATACATATTAAAAATGTGCTCACATCAACACTCTATCATGTTTGAATATATTTTGATGTTGATTTAAAAAAATTCTACAATAATGTCAAAACTCTCTTAGTTTTCTAAACATGCAATTACTTTCTTCCACACTCATACACATACACATACACATACACATACACATACACATACACATACACGTACACATACACGTACACATACACATACACATACACATACACATACACATACACATACACATACACATACACATACACATACACATACACATACACATACACATACACATATACATATACATATCAAACTCAAAATTAATAATTAAAAATAATGAATAATCAATTCTATATTATTTTTTAACTTTAATGTAATCTTGAATTAAGTAAAAAAAAAGAAAAACCAATCTACTTATATGTATTTGAACTTTTTTTTCTTTTAAATTATTTATTAATTGAAACTTATATTTTTAAATTCTAAGAATTTAAACAAATTAATAAATCCAATTTCCTTATACAAAGCCTTGAAAAGTAATAGAGCTTACTAATACATAAGCCTCAACTAAAAGAGCAAGAATTAAATGAAATATAAAAAAAATCAAATATAAGTAAACATAAAAAAGTGTTGTTTATATATTATTTCAGTTACATTTAAAAAAAAAGAATATTATATAAAATTTGTTTGAGTCTTTCTAAACTTTCTGTAGTGTATAAGGATTAAAGGTGTCATGCTTTCTTTTATGAGATAAATGTTCAATTCTATTTTTTTAAACAAATCAATTAAATAGGTTCCAATTAGATTGATGGTTGTTAATATTTTTCTTTTGGATTTGACTGTATTTTTGTTGGCAGCGTTTCCATCAAACCCTATGATCCATCATTAGGGCTGATAACTAGCTAGAGAAGAGATCCATTAATTCTCTTGTCTAGCTAGCTATCAACCCTAATGATGGATCATAGGAATTGATCCAAAATGTTGGCAACAAAAACATACATAGTCAAATCCAGAAGCAAAATATTTATATCATTGTGAACTATAAAAATTTCATGAATAGTAGATTGATTGATTCCTATTTCTCATTTTAGTATAAGAATCATCTGATCAACTTCCAAGATTATACAATGGATATCAATGTCATACTTTAAAGCATATAGAAACCTTGAGCACAACAAAAATAAAAATTTAAATTTAAACTGTATCAGACTTCCAAAACATCATGAACATTTGAGTTGGCATTTAAATTCCTATACAAAACATCTACCACCCTATCATGAACATTTGAGTTGCATTTAAATTGCTAAAAAATGATTAGTAGTTATTAAATTTAAATACAAATTATATAAAAGCAATGACTCAAAAATTTTAAACTATGAATATAATTATTCAAAGTTTTGAAAACATACAAATAAGGATTGCAATTTCAATCTTTTACATCAATAGAAGAAAAAAAGATAACAGAAATTAGTCAAACAGTGATTACAATTTCTCAATTTCTCATAATAAAAATATATTTGTATGCCAAATAATATATACTTCGTAGGAAAAAAAAGAGCATGTGAGTCTAAAATCACATGATGCACATGTTTTTCTACCTTTTTTTGTTTTCTACATATTAAAAATGTGCTCACATCAACACTCTATCATGTTTGAATATATTTCGATGTTGATTTGTTGATTTTACAAAATACTACAATAATGTCAAAAACTCTCTTAATTTTCTAAACATGCAATTTTACTATATTACAAACATGTAAAGTTTTTTTGGGGTTTGTCTTGTTTTGTAGGTGAAGACGTATGTATCATATTTTTGATGTTATTCTTCATTGGTTCATCTAAATTTAAAATAAATTATATTTTGACATTGTGGATTCTATTCTATACATATTAGTACAACTTGACTTTCAATTGATTTTTAAAAAAAATATAAAGAAGCGTACTCAATTTTTATTTTTTAAGATGGGTAAAAAAAAATTAAAATATTATAAATTTAATAAAAAAAAATTAATTTTTTTAAAAATATATGACATTAGCTAATATATGTCTGAGCTTACCAATATCACCTCAGCCATGGATCCGCCAGTTCTACACCGTGGCAAGAATTGAATACAACCCACACCCAATTTAATAAAGCAGAATTAATGTGATAAAATATCTTGGCATTGAATTGCTCCTGATAATCCCTTTTCATACATTTGCATGTAAATAAGAAAGGACATGTTTAAATATTTTTAAAATTATATCTATATTTATTTTAATAAATATTATATTATAATATAAGATAAAATCTTAGCTTTAATTTAATATAGTTTTTAATTTTAAATGTTTAATTAGAAGTAGGGTTTTAATTATTAAAATGTTAAGTTTATATTAAACTTTTATTTGTTAATATTGATTTTATCTTTTAAATAATGTCAATATTTTTATTTTTATTTTATTGATAAAAGGCCGAGGTCAAAGAATTTTATCAATTTAAAAAATAGATAGATTTACATTTACACCTCCATTCGATTCGGTGTGGGCACTGGTAGGAAAGAATGGAGGGAAGAAAACATCCGGTCTAGCCCAGATCCCTCAAGGATAAAAAAAATTAAGAATGCGATACAAAATGGAGATACAAGATCAAAGGGAACTTGTCCAAAATAATGAAGATTGTATGTAGAAATCTTTTGTGTAAAGTTGAAACACAGGGTTAAGCATGCTCTACTCCTCATGCTGCACAAAATCTTGAGAATTAAATAATGTCAATATTATTTGTATTGTATTAATTATATTTTTTATGTTTATATTATTTAATATTTTAATTTTAATATATATATTATTCTCAAGGATAAAAAAAATTAAGAATGCGATACAAAATGGAGATACAAGATCAAAGGGAACTTGTCCAAAATAATGAAGATTGTATGTAGAAATCTTTTGTGTAAAGTTGAAACACAGGGTTAAGCATGCTCTACTCCTCATGCTGCACAAAATCTTGAGAATTAAATAATGTCAATATTATTTGTATTGTATTAATTATATTTTTTATGTTTATATTATTTAATATTTTAATTTTAATATATATATTATTTTATTATTCATTATTATTTTTTTATGAATATATGAATTTTGATATGTTTTAATTTATTTATTTTTGTTCTATTTTAATTTTTAAAATAGATTTAACTTTCAAATTTATTAAAATTATTTATATCTTTTTATGACATTATGTAATGTCCCCTTCTCAGTGATGTGCATTTAGTGGTCCATTGGCCTATTCCAAAGACTCGTAGGCTATTTGGAAAGGAGAATTAGGTTTCCTATTTTCTAGGAGGATTTTATAAAAAATAGGAGGATTTACTAGTATAGATATCTTAAATACATCTATATAAAAAATGGTCAAAGATATCAATTGAAGCTATTTTATTTACCTTAAAAAAAAATATTTATTTTTTATCGATAATAGGTTGAGGCCTTAAAAAAATAATTATTGTTAAAATGATATTTTTTACACCTCCATTCATTGTGGGCATCGGTAGGAAAGAATGGAGGAAAGAAAACCTCAGGTCTTGCCCAGATCCCATTAAGGGATCAAAAAACCAATCCTTCGTCTTTGTTTATCAATACAATGCAGTGTACAATATATATGTACACGATGTAAGACTTTTCAATACTGTTGGCCCCTCTTAGTTCTCTTAATAAGCCCTCCATCTAACCTTAATCCATAATCCAACCTGCATCATCCTTCTCATATTTTAAACTAAGATCTTTGTTAGTAGACCAAATAAGTGGTTATGAGCAAATTGTAATTTTCAAAATGTATATGTCATTATTAGTTGAGGGGAGGAGTAACAAGAAAGCAGGGTGTAGCAGATGGAGAAAGAGAAAATATAAGCCTAATAAAGCTCAAATAACGTATAAAAGAAAATATCTACCAACCCTTAATTATCAACTTATTGAAATCAACCACCCCCTTAAGTTATTGTAACCTTATTCATATCTTATCTTGGGGTCAACATGGATTATCTGCAATTTGTGTATGTTGATTTTAAGATAAGAGATTACCAAGGTTATAATAACATAATAACCCATTTAGGAATAATTTTATTTTCAAAATCTTTGGGTGAAAAATTTGGAATCCAGTTAAAAAAATTAAAGCAATATCCCTTAAAGAATCTATATTTTTTCTGGAATAGCTATTCTTTTAGCTCTAAGACAAGCAGTGAATGAATAGGAAGTCATCTTCTACTTTGGTTCTACTTTGGTTATACTTACCTGGCGGCCATATGAAGCCTTAAGCCATTGGATTACATAATCTACAAGGCACCAAAGCCAAACCATTTGTCGATTAAACAATTGCTCATGCATTCCTCCCATTTGTCGTTAGTACAATCATTCCTTATGATTAACGTTTCAAGCCCATCACCTATCTTAGGGCATAAAATATTTGTTGGAGAGATCAACGCGGCTTGCACCTCGGGAGGGAAAGATTTTGGAGGATTAGAATGCATACCCCTTTTGACCTTCTGAGTTTCAGTCTGCTTGGTCATCATATTCCTTGGTCGAGAGGGAAGGGAGGGTGTCATTGCTTAGTGGAGCGATCGCCGAAGGGGTGCAGAATCATGGTGAGAGCCCAGCGAGATGTGGTTAGCAGCAGAGGAAAATCGTGGAATGGCATAGGTGATCGACATGATCCATAGCTTCTTCTGCATCAAGCAAGTATTATCCACAGAGCCATTCACCAACGAATCACCCTTTGATCCAGGAAACCTCCGACCTCACACAACCTGCCAACCAACACCCGCCCTGGGACTTGCGACAAAACTAGCAGATTCTAGGTTCCTTCACCCCCACAAACATCCATTGGCCCTAACCGCAAAAGGAGGGCAAAGACCGAATTTATTAGCCTGAATGCTAGATATCTATCTCTTTCCCCTCTCTGTCTTTCTATCTCTCTATTTCTCTCCTTTTCTCTACCTCCCTCTTCCTTCCTACATCTATTTATACTATCTCTCTCTCTCTTATATATATATAGTTATCTCTTTCTCTTTATCTCTTTATCTCCCCTCTCCCTCTCCCTTTGCCTCTCTATATGTTGATCTATCTCTCCATCTCCCCCCTTCTTCTCTTCTATCCCTCTCTACCAATCTCTATCCCCCTCTCCCCCATTTTTTCTTCCTCATTTACCTATCTTTATATCTACCTCTATCTTCTTCTCTCCCCTATCTCTAAACATGTCTCCCTTTATCTCTATCTTTCTTTGCCTCTCCATCTCCATGTCTCCAAATTTCTACCCTCTCTCCCTATATCTTTGTCTAAATATCTCTCTATCTCTCTCTACTCATATATCTCTCCCTATCTCTAACTCTCTCATGATATCACTTCCTATATATTTATATTTCTATTACTCCCTCTCATTCTCTCCCTCTCTCTATATATTTATCTCTTCCATCTCATACATCCCTCCTCTCTCTCTACCTCTCCATCTCTATCTCTTTCTCCTTACCCCCTTTCTCTTTCTCACTCTATCTCTCCCTCTTTCTATCATTATATCTCCCTCTCTCTCACCAATACAAACATAACATGAGCATGTTGGTAATGGAGCCTAATTACCTTCTTGATTTAGAGGTTTTATTTCATTCATGTTTGGATCCCTACAACTGGATGCATAGTTGATTCAAAGCTATACACTTCTCAATTTGGATGTTTGTTGCACAAACAACATCATTTGATAAATGACCTACCAGTTTACCTCTTATATTGCACAAATATATGCAAAAATAATATCAAATTTTACCTAATTGACATTCCACACCTTTTCGGCGTACCCATTGCACATTAAGGTGCAATTGCTAGTAAATACACATGTGTAATAATTGTTACAAGTAGGCATTTTTCTTGTAAGAGAAACTTCAGGTAGTCATAGTTTCTTTTTCTGATCTATCTTAAAGAAGTTCTTTGATCTATCTTAAAGAAGTTCTGAGTCTGGTTGATGATGCCTTGACATAAAATTAGTGAAGGTAAGAGAGTAAAATAAAGAAAATAATTTTATGCATTAGATTGTAGAGGATAATCAAATTAAATGTAAAACTTGAGTAGATGTGTGGAATGATCGCAAGGTGTTTATTTTGGTTTGAAAGGTTTTTCAAAGTGGGTCGAGCTGGGAAAACTGGGTCCTGAATCAAAACAAAGTTATAAATAAATGCAACAATAATTTTCTTTCAAGTAAATAACATTTCAAATCATTGACTTTCATTAGGCAATAGATGAGAAAAGGGAATCATATTCTAAAAAAGTGTACTGTGTTTTATTGTAGGATAGCAATCATGTAAAGTGAACAGATTATTGTAAGAATAGACTAAAATAGGGAAAATTGGATAGTAGTAGGAAAGAATACCTGCAACAATCTTTTCTTCAAACAAATATGGAGATAATGTGAAGCCTTCTGTATTATTTGGAAGCTCTCTTGTAATTTCTTTTTGTGGAATATTACAAACACATAATCAAGGTTTAACCATTCTGGCATACTAACAAAGAGCAAGATACATCGAATGGAACTTATTGTTTGGGACCATGAATTTTGTGGGGTGGTTGGTATACTGTATGTTATAGAAGGAAAGGGGAAATAATGCAAAATACAACTAATCTTATGCTAACCCAAGTTGGAAAACAAATGTATTGATAGTTTGAAAGATTAAAAATCAATACTAATGACAATGTGAGTGTGCAACAAATGATTAGTTGTAATTTAAGTTTTAGTCAAATTTGATAAAACAAGATAATATTATATACTATTGTTTACACAATAATTAAATGTTATTCTACTCCTTGCATATATATTCCATTTCTTTCAACCCACTTCCACTTCAACTTCATCTTCATTTCTCCTCTCCAAATAAAAAAATGCCGTGGTTGCTAGTATAAATTATGTGGATATCTTTATGAAGCATCTATTTAGTTCGTGTATATGTTATTTATATGAAATAGTAAAAAATTAAATAAATGTCTAGATATTCCGAGTACTTAAAGAAAATGTTTAATTAGAAAGAAAATAATTTTTTTTGGTTCAACCATAGTAAAAGTTAAAATGGTATATACTGAACAAAGCTTGTCAGATAAAAATGTTTAACTAGAAAGAAAATAAAGTTATTTTGGTAAAAGTTAAAATGATATATATTGAACAAAGTTCATGCCATGGCACTAGTTGTTAAATATAATATCTCACAATTAATCCTTCAAAATTATATTTTTCACATATATTAAAAAAATCATATTTAGTGTAGAGCAATTCATGACTTAAAATGTCTTTAAAAATTCCAAAAATAAATCATTTTTATAACTCTCAAAAGATTTTAGCCAATCATGAAAAAAAATAAAAAATTATATATTATAAAAGTAAGAATTTTACAACAAATTTTTACATTGACCATAAATGACTGGTCCTTAAACTAATATACGAGTATATCCAAAAATCATCGTGCTCCTGAATTTTAAACGTATGAGTCTGAACTTTTTAACTGTTTTAGACCGTAGCCTCATAACTGTGATCACTCTCATAATCTTTGCCGCAATTATTTTCTGGATCCTCATGATCTTCCTTGCAGAAGGCTTTGATGTATTCGTCGAAATCAACTATATGATGCATCACACAAAATACAAACAAATTAGAGTCATATAATTTTTTAAGTCCATAATGTTAGTTAGTTCAACACTTGTGATTTAAACTGTGACCAAACTGAATCATGTTGTATGATCACACAACTTAAACCAAAAATGTTGAACTAATACAAACAAACTATTTTCTCAGATGATTTTATAAACAATTTGATATACCCAAGAACAGTATGAAACCAAGGATACAGTTTTTACCTGGTAAGACTTGCAGTGGAGGATCAGTTTGCTTCTGAAAAAGCGTCCAAAGCATAAGCCTTTGAAATGAGCGGCTAAGATTTATTCCAAAGCACTCATTATGGGCTTGTCTAGCCATCTTACATATCAACAAACAATCAAATCAGTGAACACAATTTGCATATCAATTACAAGAATAAAGAGAAAAACATTTTCTATTCAACTTACCAGCTCTGTAAAATCTTGTGGTTGTGGGGAACCCAGATTTTTTATGAATTGAAATACAAATTTGATTACAAAGATCCCACAGTCGTAGGAATTATCCTGTTGTGGAACCTGCATCCAGATTTATTCCATATTTAAATAAAAACCCTAAATCTATTTAAAGGAATTCAAATGGAAATATGAAATCTGATTGCCATGTTTATAAAACCTGTAAGTCGGACCAAGCAGCTGGTTTGCCAGTCTTTTCTTCAACAACTCTGAGTGAAACAAAACAATTCAAAAATTCTTTCCATGAAAAGTTTATTAGGGTAATTAGAAATCATTCAAAGATTATAACAGTATGGAATAGTTTTCTTACTGTTTTATAGCATTTATCATTTCTTCATTTATAGAGAAAAATTCAAGAGAGTTGAGATGCCAAATTTGTGGGTTCGTAGATGTTTGTCCCTCCAGACCACAGATAATGACTAAGTGCCAGTGGTGGCTGCAAAAGAATAAAGACTGTTACATTAGTATAAGCTTACTAATTAACTGCGAAAACAAAAGACAAATATAATTTGAGTGCTGTTATCAAAAATTATGATTCTGTGTCATTCAAGATGGTTAAATTAAGACAATGTTGATATTGTGATTAATGCTTTTGGATTTGAATGCGTTATTTATTTGCATTAATGTTTTAATCATTTTTTGTGATCCTTCAATTAACAGATTGAATGAGTGCAATCAGAATAAGTTAGAAAAAACATTAATCACAATTTTATGAATTATGAAAAATTGATATATTGTCATTGAACTTCAACTGATATATTTGATTGTTATATTATCATTGAACTTCAAATGTTTGCTGATCAACATATTTGCACGCTTTTATCCATTTGCTATATCAACATATTTGCAGGTTTTGATCTTCAATGAATGTGTTGCTGGATCTTGTATTCGAGCAAGGTTCTATTGGACTGTTTGGCCTAAATAATATATAAATTTTTGCTTAATTTAATGTAATTTCAGATGAGCCACCAAAACAAGTCAAAACTTAAATTGATGTCGAACATCTGAATCAGTTGGCTATCCAACTCACTTTGATGTATATATGTTTTGGTTTGAGATTATTTTTAGTTTTGATGTCCAGTTGAATAAACTAAGTCATTGAGAGCATTAAATAATATCCCTCATATATGCTGCAACGGGAATGAAAGATGAAAGGTCAGAGCACAGGGAAGAAGAACATATTGCAGAGGAGGAAACTGAAACGTTTTTTTTTATTTTGAGGAAGAAAAGGCAGAATAGAGTGCATGATTGTGAAGGAGATAACATAGAGAAGTGACTGCGTATACAGGAATAGGTGTGAAGTCAATTACTGAAGTGTGTGTGCAGGACAAAACAATCCAATAGCCTGAAAACAAACTACAATGACAGGGAATGCAATGAGAGATTAAAGATACCAAATTCGGTGCAAAGGAATCATCACTGACAGTGAATAGTTATATTGCTGAAGGAGGGTTTAAAAATCGTTTGAAATCGATTGGAAGAGTCTAAGATTGCTTTCCTGACAGAGGAACAGAATAGGTGACTTGTGGAGTATAAAACCTGAGAAAAGCTTAAATTCAGAAGTTGTATTGGTGCTAGACAACCCCAATAAAGTTCAAATTCTTCTTCCTTAATATTGGTGTCAATTTTGTGTTTCAATAAAATTGTGTGTTGCTGCATTATATACCCTGATCTTGTTGGGCCATAATGCTCATGGACTTTAAGCCCTCGTTGGATCAAGGAACTCATAGATTTAAACTTCCATGATGTCTTGATATTGTGGTCTGACAGATTGGGAATGGCTTAAATCACATATTTAGGTTTAAAAGTGTTAAACACTCAAAATTGACTGACATTTTCTAAGTTTAATATGTTGTGTGGTCACACTAAGAATACACTTCTAGACTTAGAAGGGTTAAACACATAGAATTGACTAACATTAAATTATCAAAAGACAAATTGTATAAGATTTAAGGCTGGCGGACAAATTGTATCAAAAGACCTTCAATGTTATTAATAAAAACATAATATAAGATTCTTATAAGCATATTTCATTTCTAATTCAATATTGGAGGAAATGGTTCATTCCACTTACTCCAGATTTAAAGGAATAAGATTGTATTGGACATCTTGCAGCAAGAGCTGAAGCTGTTGCTTAAGAGTATTAGCTGCATCTTCCACCGTTTTGCTTAATGCAGTTTGCTGCCCAATTGTATCAGAGTAGCAAATATGATAGCGTGCCTCCCAAGTTTCAGAATCCTCCAAACATAAACTACACAGCAGAAGTAAAGCAAAGGTTAAAAAACAGTCCTCTTTCCATTTCATGAATTGTCTATCATTCTAATGATAGATGACAGAATATTCAAAGATTGATAAAAAAATATTCATAACAATAACAATAAATCAGATTAAATTATAACATTGCAATACAACTTGTACTTACTGTAAACAAGTATCCATTTGAGTGGTAGTCAGCCAAAAGGGGTTTCTCTGCACGAGATCAAGTAAATCATCTCTTTCCCAATAGAAGACTCTTCCATCTGGACAGCTGCATTTGCTGAAATGTGAATTTTCATACAAGACATGGCAACATAATCACTAAATCACACAAATTATACAAAATGTTTATACCAGATCTTGAAATTCGGATTGTCATTTGCAAGGGCTCTTCTATATAGAGAAAAAACTTGCTGTTCGGGTGTGGGTCTCTGAATTTCCCTCTCCGTTTCAGTTCCGCTGCTTTCTTCATCGCCCTCAATTTTCTCTTCGCTTTTAATCCTCTGAGTTTCTATATCCTGTCTTGGAAGAGGAGGGGAAGAAGATCGAGGACGTTTGCCCAAATTGGACTTTGGGCTCTCTGAAACTGAATCTCTCTGGCTGCCATGACTGATAATTTCAGGCATGTTTACCAACTTATTAGTAAATATGAATGATGATGATGATGCCGCCAAAATCGATGGAACCAACTTGCCTGCATACAAATCAAATTTACAGGTTCCGTAT
This sequence comes from Cryptomeria japonica, assembly GCF_030272615.1. Lineage (NCBI taxonomy): Eukaryota > Viridiplantae > Streptophyta > Pinopsida > Cupressales > Cupressaceae > Cryptomeria > Cryptomeria japonica. Next base: position 125,888,657 of record NC_081413.1, on the reverse strand, counting down.
TTATTTTACTCAAATGCCATCTCACGAGTCTTTTCATAATTTCTATGTACCCTTTCCAAAATTAAACCAACTGGTTATAAGGAAGTTAAGCCAACAATTTGGGTTAAATTACTAACATGGTGATTAGTGGGAGCAACCTGGCTCTTAAATTTTTCAGATTAGATCTAATGATCGTTTTAGTAAGATCCAGAATAGTTATTTTTAGGAAATTTAAAGAAATTGTTAATATCAATTGGATGGGATGAATACTATAACATGATCGAGACTTTTAATGCTAATTACAGAACTCTCGTTAATTGATTTAAAATGCATAACAACAATAAAAAGATCTATGATGAGAAAGAAATACCAATCCTTGGAGCTGTTTCAAAAACTATCCTCAAGACTTATTGTTTTTATATATCCGCTTCTTTTTTCCTCTGCTCGACTTTTCCAATGAGGCCCAGGTTTGAAGAGTAAAATCATGCTTGTCTCCCATCCTTTTATAGCAGGTCCTTTCTCATGATAAAATCTGTACTGTATCTCAATGCCTCAACTGAACATTTTCTAATGGCTGCTTAACCTTTCAACAGGGCATCGCTACCGTTAATAAGGCTTTCTTAGCTTCTTGCATGCAAAATCTCCTTCCCCATGCAGATCGTCTGCTTTTCTTAAGTTCCACCTTTTACTCCCCACTTGGGCATGCATGACTTCTTCCCAAGTTCATGCCTTACTACTTTATATTTTATTGTAATATATTAACAATAGTTTTATTATGGGGAAAGGTATTAATTTACAGATGCTTACATGCATGAAAAGTTTAAAAACATCTTTCATAAAAAAAAAAAAGAAGCTAAGTGAAAAAAAATTATTATTGTTTTTTAATTTAATTTAAATTATTTTTCTCTATATATTCAATTAATTAATTTTTAATTATTTAATGTTAATTATATTTTCACTTCTATTTCTCAATGTAATTTAAGTGATTAGTCAATCTTTCTATTTCCATCATGCACAGTTAACTTTTTAATTATCTCAATCTAATAAATTATTAATTATGGAAGATTGAAAGTGTCTTTACTTAAAGTCCATTTCTAAAAATAAAAATATAATGATAATAATAATTTGGTAATATAAAAAATAATAGTATATTAAAACATAATAATATATTATAATATAATAATAATTTAGTTATAATTATTATATTACAATATAATAATAATATAATATTAATTAAAAATAATATTGTAGACACCTAAAATTATCCTATCTAATTAAATAAATATCTTTATTGAATTATTTTAATCTAATTAAATAAATATCTTTATTGAATTATTTTAATCTAATTCTTCTATTAATTGATTAAATCTTTATTTATTTAATTAATTAATTTATCCTCTTCTAGCCTTATTTCTCATTTAAATAAATACATTTATTTATTTAAATTATCTTTTTCCCAAATTAAATAAATACATTTATTTATTTAAATTATCCTTTTCACAAATTAAATAAATACCTATTTTATTTAATTGATCCCACTTCCTTTATTAATTAAATGAATCTTTCTTTATTTAATTAATTCATTAACCTTTTCTACCCATGACACATGTCATTCATCTCTTAATTCCTACATTACCTACCCTCTCATTATTTTCTTATTTCTTTTACCTACCCTCTAATCTTAGCCGACCATTTATCCTTTATACCTCTCAATCTTATCCCTTCATTTCTTATAGTGTCTTCTATATAAGGAGATGCTTCCTTCATTATCAACCCTAATCGATCTTTGAAGCCTTCTACCATTTGAACTTTTATATGTGGTCAAGCTATCAACCACATTTCCATTCTTTGTTGAGCTCTTGTGCACACATAAAATCTGAGAGCAAATATATCAAGTAAGATCAATGGAGATAGGAAGAATGGAGATCCAAACCCTATTGGACATGTGATGGTATAATCTTTGTGATTTCATTTGATTTGCATTGTCTTAGGTAATCTTCATATGTTATGGTGGATCTTTGTTATTGTTAGGCTAGGGTTTTGTGGTTGAATCTATTTTAGTCTTTCAATATTGTTGTTTCCATTTTTACCATAAACATTTTGGCACACTCGGTGGGAATCTTGTCCCTTTTTCATTTAACATCTTTGGTTGCAGATTTTGTGTTTTTGAAGTTGCAGATTTGACATTTTCGAAAAACGTTTCGACATTTTCACGTTTGCGCATCTTGAAACCACGTTTTTGTTTTTTTGCCGTGTTTGTGACCTTCGTAATTGTGTCTGTGTTCAACATTATTTTATCCTATTTTGTAGATTACAGGGTTGCGTCTCCATTTTCAAATCGCATCTGTGCACCTTTCAGACGTGTCTGTGTTCAGGAGTCGCGTCTGTGATGAATTTAGACGTGTTTGTGATTTTCTATCGTGTCTAAGTTAGGTTTAATCGCGTCTGTGTTTCAGATCTTGCATTTTCAATTTTTGATCCAGTTTTGAGACTTTATTTCATCATTTGTATTTCAGATTTGTTTTATTTCAGGCTAACATATTGTGATCTAGCTAACAAAATTGGTGCAGCTTTGCTTGGAAACAAATCGTCTTGTCGAAGGCACATATTTCACAGTCTTTTGGATCTAAAATTTACCTAACTCGTTTGCTTGCAGGAAGGGGTAATCATTTGAAACAACCCAAACTACTAACAAATCTTTGTTGCAAGATCTTGGCAAGGGTTTTTTATCTTTATTGTGTGCCTTATTTTCATAGATTACTAAACATTTAAATTGGTGCACTAAAATTGAACCAGTGTCTTTTGTGTCTTGAGCAATAGGCTCTTTTTGTTTAATCTTTAGAGGGCATGTCTCCCTGTGTGGTCATTAAGACTACTAGTGAGGAGAGAACGACCCAAGTGGTAGCGAGGAAAACCCACCTCTTCTGAACCACTATAAATAACTGTATCCATGGTGAAAGCCATGGGTAACGTGTGCTGATTAGTTCATACCGAGACTATGTCTCCCCATAAACCCATTTGATCAAATTTATTTGATCAGTTGTAGGGCGTAACCCCTACCGGCTGAGAGCCTTCTATATTTACAGAGTTGAAAGTGCCGCATGTATGGCCACACGAGCGAATGCCCTTACTAGCACCTTTTTTCTTTAGAAAGCTAAAATCCTTCTAGTTGGTGGGGCAGGAGGTCGGACCTCTAGAGCGGCCCACACACATACGGTTCTTAGTAGAGATACAAAGTTCGCCATAGGGAGTTTTCATGGGGACTGGTGCTTGGCTGCCTTGGAGAAGTGAGTGCCGAGGGTGGAGTCAGTGGGGTCAAGCATCTAAGTATCCGCTCTGAATAGCGTAGCCTCGAGGGAAACCCCATGTGGGATCAACAACTATTGTCCTGGCTAGCCATAAGAATTGTGCTTGTTTTCTTTTGAACATTCAAACATTCAAGACTAAACATCAAAACATTGTGTCTTTTGTGTCTTCAAGTGTATGCAAAATATTTTTACATCAAACAACACACTTTTCTTTGAGTCTAAACACTTACAAGCATTGAGTCTTCATCAACATTGTGTCCTCTTGTCACGAAAAAATAGTCAAAATTTTTGATTTGGTCACAACAACTTTACAAATTGAAAAAATTGCACTCAGTTTCCAGAAACGCGTCTGTGTCTGACAGAAACACGTTTGTGTCATTAAGATGCATCTGTGAAGGACTGAAACATGTTTGTGTTCTTTTAAGTAACATTACATTCACAAAATCTCAGAATTGCGTCTGTGCAATGTTAAACAACGTTTGTGTCATTTAACTGCGTTTGTGAAATATACAGGCACGTCTGTGTTTAGAATTGGAAAAATTTATAGTCCAGCAAACAAGAGCAGTCAGTTTCAGACTTATTGAGCTTCCTAGGTTATCTCTCCGGGTTTTCATCTAGAATTCAGCCTATTTCTAGGTCTCACAAAGTCCATCAATGCTTTACACCTTGCATTATATTCAAATTTGTCTAAACTTGAGTGAAAAGGTCACTTGCTTGTCCTCATCTTACTTTGTCAACACACTACATACAACAACATTTTGCTAAGTGCTCCCCCATCAAGGTTTATCACCTTTGGGTCTCATTTGGTCTTACTTAGAGTCAAGGTCAACTTACCTCATCAAGAGAAACTATCATCTCTTTGGAAGCCACACCTACTCAACTACATACATACTTGGTCTTACACTTTGGACATTGCAAGTAAACTTCAGATTCATTTAAATTCCATCCAACTCTTGGTCTTCCATACTCTTTTCCTTTTTCATCTAGTTTCACATATCTTGGTCAAACCCTAGTTCATGGTTGAAACTTGTTCCCAAAAATCTAGGAGAGAAGCTAAAGAGGCTCAAGATTCCACAAACATGAGTGCCTATGAGTATGACAATGATGTCTTTTTCAATTCTGATCATACTACATTACCTGACATGGATACCTATAGAAACATTCCAAATGTTGAGAACATGGACACTACAAACAACAATGATACACACAATGACAATATGGACAACTTTTCCATACATTCAGCAGAAGTGGAAGACTCCATTATGGATCCCCGTTTTAATCGATTGGTTGAGGAAATAATGAGGAGAGATAGACAATATTTCTTACAAGTGATGGCACAAAGTGGACCCAACATCCCTCATGATTTTGACTTGTCTCAAATAATAGAAAATCAACCTTCGCAACAACCTCACCTCAACATGGATCAAAGGAGGCCTAATAGTGGAGGCAATAGAGGACCACATGTGGTGCCTGAATCACCATCATCTTTGTTTCAAAAGCCTGAAGTCCCACATACACATGGTCAAGCATATGATACTCACCTTTGCAGACCATTATGGATGTCTTATGTAGAAAAATATACTCAATCACATACCAACCACCAAAGCAATTGGATATCTAAAGGCATGATAAAAATTTGGACACAAGGAAACCTCGTGTCAAATTTGGGGGCAACACACTAGAACAAACTCATGACATGGTTGTAGAGTATGGTATACATGGACAAAAAAATATTCCATCCCTCATCATGACTCTATACCAAGCAGTCCATATACACAACATAATTATAGACCTCCTCCATATGAACATGTGTATAATCAGTATCATCCATATATGCAACATGCTTCTCCTCCTCTTGGTGCCTCATGCATGGAATATGGTCCAATAAGTCAGTCTCCACCTAAGAACAATTTGGAGCAACAAATTAAGAACTTACAAAAGAAAATAGAGGACATAAATACACTGAAGCCAACTTACACAATGAGAGACATATGTCCCTATCCATTTGAAAAAAGCATTCCAATGCCTCCTTTTCCTACACATTTCATGGCACCTAAGTTTGATAAGTATAGAGGAAAAGGGGATCCTAAGGCACATATAAGACAGTTTTTCACAGCTTGCATTGAGGTAGCATCAGAAGAGACATATTTGATATGATTATTCCCACAAATCTTAGGTGATCAAGCTATGGAATGGTTCTCTCAACTCCCACCTGAAATTAAGTCTTGGGGTGATCTAGCAGAGGCTTTTATCCAACATTTCTCATACAACATAGAGACAGACATATCAGTCACCACTTTGTGCAACACCAAACAAAAGGATGGAGAATATTTTTCATCATTTTTACAAAGATGGAGAAATCTAGCCAGTAGATGCTCTTGTAAAATTCCACAAAAAAAATGGTAGAGATGTTCACCCGAAATGTTAACAAAGACATTGGTTATGACCTGAGAAAATCTTGTTTGTCCACCTTCAAGGACGTCATTGAAAAATGCTTAGCAACATAGAAGGTCCTAATTGAGTAAGGCATCGTTAAAATATTCAAAGAAAACAAAGAGTACTTTAAAGGAAAAGACAAGCCAAGATTTTGGAATAAAAACAAGAACACAGTCAATGATGGTGTTGTTGATGCTAATACAGTACGACCCAAAATCATTTTTTCTGGATCAAGCTCTATAAACAATCAAGTGAATACTCAAACAACTTCCAAATCATGAAGGAAGTACACCCCATTGAGAGAACCACTTGAGTCACCTTTCAAGAAGCTAGTGGCAAACAAGATAATAACAATTCTAGATTTGCCTCCATATGAGCCAAATGTCAAACCAAATTGGTGGAATGACGATGAATACTGTGAATATCACATAAGCAAGGGTCATAAAATAGGAAACTGTCATCAGCTAAAGAACATCATACAAGATCTTATTGATAGAGGGGACATTGATATTGAAGGACACTCATCCAATCAAGAACATGAGATGTTTAAGGAACCATTCCCAAAACATAACAAGGGAAAAGATAAAGCCATAGATGACCAGACCAACTATACCAGAGCACCCTATAACTATGATTCAACTGATAATCACATTTCAATGGACAATTATGTAGATCTACCATTATCATCAAGGACAAAACGCCTGAGAATTCTACCCAAAGACCCAAAGTTGTCCTAAAAGGCATTGGATCTTCCTCTGAACCTACCTCTGAATGTAATGTTACAACTTGTCAAGGTAAATTCACTTTGGAAGGTGCTCCAATTAAAAACACCACTTCCTCATCAACCAAACTTGAGTATGATCTGGTAGAATAGTTAGGGAAGACACCCGCGATTATCTCAATCCTTGAGCTCTTATGCATATCCCTTGCACATAAGGCCATTCTTGACAAAACTTTGAGAGACACTTCTGTCCCCACTGATCTGAACATGGACTAGTTTCAAGCCATGGTGGGATACCTTTTTGTTCCACACTCCCTTATATTCACAGAAGCTGACGACGCCTCCGTGAGCCAACCACATAATGCACCTTTACACATTGAAGCCTTCCTACACAAACATCGAATAAGACAAGTCCTGATAGATGGAGGAGTTGGTCTTAATATATGTACTTTGAAGACAATAATACAATTGAGATATTCAGAGAAAGGTGTGAATGCTACAAACAAAATTACCATCAATGCATATGATGATGAAGAGCATTCATCCAAGGACACAGTCACCTTTCCCCTCAGATTTGGGCTAGTTACAAAGGATGTGGTTTGTCAAGTCCTAGACCTGGATCTCACATACAACATATTGCTAGGATGTCCTTGGATTCATGAGATGAGGGAAGTCCCATCTACATACCACCAATGCATTAAGTTTCCTCACAATGGAGTTGAAGTAATAGTTAATTGTGATCCTAATCCATTTATATACTGCAATAACTTGAGACCAAAAGTTGAGACAATCATTCCAAATAATAGAGAAGCTATCCCTTCTTCGGCATACATTGACCCTGAATCATTAAAACCTTCAACATCAAAAAAAGGTGAGCTTAAAGGGAAATAACAGGTATCTATCATTACACTCAAATGGGATCCTACTATCTTCCAAAAGTAGGGTGAAATGGAAGAAGAAGACTTATACAAAATGCTTTACAAAGACCCTAAAGATGGTACACAAGATCACATTAACATACCATGTGAAAAATATGGCAAAGGATTCAAGATCCTACAAAAGTTTGGGTATGATGGTAAAATTCCTCTTGGCTTAAGAAAGGAAGGTATCATTCAATCTTTGCAAGAAGAATTGACATTTAAAAAAGAGCACTTGAAAGGGGTTGGTTTCATATCTTCCAGCGTAAATACTCAAAAGGGAGAAGAAGCATTACAAATCAAAGCTTCCAAAGATCAACAAGAGAATCTCTATTCCATTGACTCTAATGAATGGGAATGGGGTTCGGACAAATCCTCAAGTGACTATGAACTCACCAAGACATTCAGAGAACCAGGTGAACCCAAAGAAGAAGAGAAATTTTTATAAAATTCAAAGTTGGTCAAGAAACAACCCCTGAGGATCCCACACAGTCTTTGCCTCTAGGTTATAGGTCAAAATCATGAAGGATGAGGACACCTGTCCCTTAATGCGCTTTTAGTGATGACAATTTGGACTCATTCACGATCGAGATAGATGAGAAGAGTGCCAACGATGACTTCGACAACTACCTCGACATACCTAAATATAATTGCATCTTCACCCTTAGTCCCGATGACTTTGAAAACATTGAAGGCCTTCCCTTTGTTCACCACCCACTTATTGACTGGGACCATGAAGGACCTGTACAGTTCGACACATTCCAAAATGATGAAGCCTTTATTGACTATTTAGGCATACGAGATGATCTTCCGCTTGCGGACCATAAGGCAGGATACACTATAGAACTCAACAACGTGGCATATTTTGGTGAGGGTGTTGGGCCTTCCAGTTGAAAAAATGTAAAAATAAAAACAAATCATGGGTCTTAGGTGAAAACCACATTGTGGCATTGTCTGATCCCAAAAAAGAAAAGAAAGGACGTATCTGAGGGTGAAAACCTCTCTGAGGCACCCAAAGTTGGAAGGCTCGATATTCTCCCGACATCATATGAAGAAAAATCATCCATGTTAGTAGAGGAGATCATCAAAACAAACATTGGTACATAAGAAATTCCACACAACATATTCCTGGCACAATCTCTGACAGAAACAAAAAGACCAACGTTCATAAGTTTCTTCACAGAGCAACAAATCAATTTTGCATGGTCATATGCTGATATGCCTGGACTGGATCCAGATTTAGTAATGCATCATTTGAAAGTTAAACCGGGGGCATAACCAGTGAAACATCAATTAAGAAAGATGCATCCACAAGTGGCATTATTAGTCAAGGTGGAGCTTTAAAAATTATTGGATTTCGGATTCATACGCCCAATTGATTATCTTGAATGGATCTCCAACTTAGTACCTGTCAGTAAGCCAGATAGTAGCATCAAAATATGCACAGATTTCAAAGACATCAACAAAGCTTGTCCTAAGGATGATTTTCCATTGCCAAATATCGACCTGATCGTAGATCTCACAACAAGTCATGCGATGTTATCTTTGATGGATGGATTCTCTGGCTATAATCAAATAAAAATCGCATCTGAGGATCAACACAAAACAATATTTACTTGTCCTTGGGGAAATTTCTGCTGGAATGTCATGCCCTTCGGGCTAAAGAATGTAGGCGCTACATATCAAAGAGCCATGACTACTATCTTTCATGATCTCATGCACGTAACTGTGGAAGACTATGTTGATGACGTCTTGGGAAAATCAATAGATAGAGATACACATTTGGACATACTTTCAGTCATTTTTGATGGATTAGAAAAATACAAAGTAAGATTAAACCCCAAGAAATGTGTCTTTGGAGTAACCTTCGGGAAGCTCCTGGGATTCATTGTCTTAAAAAGAGGAATTGAAGCCGATCCAGTAAAAGTGAAGGCAATCCTAGAGATGCCACCACCGAGAAATATCAGTCAACTTTGATCTTTACAAGGAAGACTGCAGTCCATACGAAGATTCATAACACAACTTGCAGATAAATGTCATCCTTTTCAATACTTGCTACACAAAAACATCAAATTCAAATGGGATGATAACCGTCAACAGTATTTTTAGATACTCAAAGATTATCTTCTGAATCCACCAGTCTTGATGCCACCAGTTCCAAAACAACCCCTATTACTCTACATATTAGCTACATCAATAGCATTGGGGGCACTCTTAGCGCAACAAGATGCTGAGGGCAAAGAAAAGGCAGTCTACTACATCAATCGTACTTTGGTAAGCTATGAGCTAAACTACACACCAATTGAGCGTGCGTGTCTCGCTGTGGTCTTTTCTTCATAGAAATTACGACACTACATGCTAACTCATAAAACTAAGTTGGTCGCAAGGACCGGTCCATTGAAATACCTTCTCAATAAAGCAACACTTACTGGTCGACTAGCCAAATGGGTGATGCTCTTGAGTGAATTGGGCATTGAATATATGGACAGAAAATAAATAAAAGGGCAAGCTATTGCAGATTGGTTAGTAGATGCTTCTATATACACCTAAAAATGGTCTAAAGATAGTTAATTAAATATGCAGTTATTTGATTAATTCACCTTCCTAATTAATTGAATTCACAAGCAATTTAATTAATTTCTCTATTCATCTACTAGTAAATAAATCTAATTGATTTATTTATATAGTTCATTTCATATCCCCCTTTGATTAATTAATTCTAAATTAATTAATGTCTCCCCATATTAATCAATTCTTCTAATCCCTAATTAAGATTAACAAACTCAAGTTTGTTGAGGGGTTAGTGCAGGATCAAGGGGGGCCAAAAAGTGGCGATGTGAAAAAAATAGCCTTCTTCACTTGCCTAAAAACGTGAAAATCCGTGTTGACGTATTATATTATATTATATTATATTATATATTATAATATAATATAATACAATATGTATTATATAATATAATAATATATTATATTATATAATATATTATTATATTATATATGTTATTTAAAAATAATTTAAGTATAAAAATCAGATAATTGGATATTCGATTTTCTGAGACTTTTATATTTTGATAGTGGCAGCCTGTGAGTCATTTTTAACTCACGGGACACGCAATTTCATCACAATCCGATATCTGCTCCATCCGATATCTGGTTTTTTGACAAAAAAATGCTAAAAGATAGATTCAGAGGTAAGAATTTTATCGTTTTGAATCATTTTCATTCATTTTTTGTATTTTTTGTTAATGGGGCGTGTGCACAAAGATGGTGGTCAGAAAAGTGGACACCACCCAAAAAAAACTTGGAAAAATAGGCAACGCATACGCGGTTTTAAAATTTCAAATTCCCGCGTACGCACTTAGGTTTGTTCTTCCCGAGCCTAGAAAAGGTAGCGCATACGCGCTGAGTTTAGGAAACTGAGTGCATACACGCTGCTTATAGGAAAATGAGCGCATACGCGCTAATAATCCTAGTGAAACTGCGTACGCGGTGCCTGATAAAAAAAGTTTTTTAAAAAAACTGGGTGCTCATTTACCCGAAAAGCGTGTTTTGTAGTTTTTTTTTTTCCCATTTTCTAACCTAAACCGTGAACGGGGTGCTAAATTTGTCCTCCAGGCTATGAATCAAGGTTAGTTTTGTTTGTTTTTCTCTTTCTTTTTGGTTTATGCAATTTGTTTTACATTTTGAATTTAATTTCATTAATTTTGATTAGGTTTTTTCATTTTTTGTTTCAAAAACTGGATTCTTCTAATCCAGAATAAGAACAACCAAATGCACCTCTTGAAAACCCACAAGAACAACCAAATGCACCTCTTGAAAACACACAAGAACAACCCCCAATTCCTCCTTTTGACCGCACAGCCGAAACACAAGAAGAATTAATTAATCAGTTAGGGCAAAAAACATCCAAAATCAATAGACCGATTGTAAAATTGAAAACTTCTGAGTTTGACCATCATCAATCCCTCGCCACTAGCCTAGAAACATTAGCTAGTGGTGCCATAGCTGTTTCCACATAAATTACCAAATGGGGAAGCTTTAGGGATAGGTGTCGTCAATTCTATGCCAATGGGCTCTCATACGATGGAGTTAAAAACAAAAATATTTCTAAACAACAAATATGTTCCCTTTTTGTTGACCCCAAAACTGGTCAGTCATTACCTCCTAATGCAAAGAGGTTTCCCATACATTGGTGTACCAATGTGTAGATGAAGAATCTTTTTTGGCAAGGGTGGTGGATGGTCTTTGACGATCCACCTTGTAATAATTATGAGGTGCCATTATATTTTTTGAGAAAAATATATTGTGAGTTTGTGCTCAATGTGCACCCAAATTATTTTGACATGAGAGAGTTTCATGGTAGAGGTGGTGGCTCTGCCCAAGATAGACCTAGAGCCCATAGGTGATTAGCCGCGGAGAGTTGCCGCCCCCTAGCACCCAAACCCAAGGTGCATCAGGCTGTCCCATTAGAGCTGAAAGAGTCGATGGAGCTACAGACTCTTTAGGTGGCCACAACATTGACTGGTGCCATCATCCAGCATGGGACATCATTAGGACACCCTATTGTATTAGATGATGAGTCATTAGAGGGTGACATAGAGCCCATCAAACATATGTGTGTCAGTTGCTCGGGGATATGCTCGGGGATAGATGATGTAGCCAGTGCAAATGGATACTCATATCATCTATGCATGATTTGTGGTTGTAGATGTCAGGCTCACATGGTTGAGGATGTCGTGCTGACAGATGAGTTGATGGACATGGTGTTTGCCCATGAGCTACAGACACAGGTGTGTTGATTTGAATTCATAACATTTTATTTATTAGGCACTTTAATTTTGTATTTACATAAATGAATTTTCATTTATACATCGATTTAAATTGAGAGAAATAATATGCATTTCAGGATGTAGCAGCGGTATCCCATACACCTCCCCCAGTTACCACAGCTGCAACTTCGATGCTTGAGGTATAAATTTTGTAACATGTTAAAATAGAATAGTACACTTTGAATTCAAATTCAAAAAAATACAAGATATACTAACTATCTTTAAAGCTTGGTCCAATTTCTAGTTTGTAGGTGTTGACAAGGGATGAAATGTCCCAGATTGATGACATCACGCTCTCCGCGATCGATTTTGGCCTACAAGGCTATACGGTATGATATTTTGTACAACTCTTTTTATGTATTGTTTTGATGGAATATGCAAGTTATTTCATTTTAGATTTTTAAAATTATGTTTAATTAATTATCTGTACTAATATCTCATGTTAATTTTGTGTTTTTAGGGTACCCCATCTGCGTCTAGGGCTCGTCCTAAGAAAAAGAATTCCTTGAAGATGCCAAAACGTGTGAAGAAGGTAATTGAACACATTTTTAGTTGAACAATTGTTTGAAAATGTTGAAATCAAGTATTAGTTGGGGTTTGTAGATTGATTAGTGTTTTTTGTCTATTTTACATGTACAATGACAATTGAGCTTTGTGGATATGTTGAATGCACCTGATTCACCCACGGATCAAGAGAGGGCGGAGGTATGTATCTCTACTTTATTTTCTTGATTTCATGATTATATGCACGCGTACATGTGAACTTGTGATATATTATAATCTTATAATTTTTTCATACAGGAAATATCCATACCTATTTCATCAATGGCGAACCCTCCTCCTTGCACTAGAGAAGAATCTCAGGATCTGGTACACTTTTGTCTGATATGTAAAATTAATTGTTTTCAAACTTCAATACTTATCATTATATTAATTGTATTTAATCTTTGTACATTTTTTGTATAGGTAATAATGTCAGTTTCTACATCGATGGTGAGCCATCCTCAGTCCATTGGAGAAGCATCTCAGGCACAGGTACGTCATTGTTCTCTATATTATAGCTTTTAAGTATTTTTGATATATTTATGTTAGTACATTGTATTAATTGTACATTTAATCTACAATAGACTCCTTCACGGTACGGCCATAACGTGGATCGATTTAAGTGTGTCTTCAAGAAAACTCCTAAGAGTGACAAGGAGAGGAGAGCGAAGACATTAGCTCTTGGATCAGCCAATGAGGTAACCTACATTTCAATTGCAAAGGAATTAAAGTTAAATGCATAGTTATGATGTTAATTGTGAACTATTTTATACAAAATAATTCTAACTTGGCTTTTGAATTGTGGTTTTGCAACCATTTACAGAGCCATGTACTGTGCCAAAGAGGCTTGATTTTGATGATCCACCAGAAGTTTAGGATCATATAGTGTTAGTTTTGGTCATAGAATGACCAATACATGTAGATATATTCTACATTTTTATTGTATATCGATTTGGACATGGCATATGCCACATTTTTGTAATACTTGTATTGACTTGGCAGACATGCCTTTTTTTTGTATATATAAATATCGATATTCGATCCAATAAATGTGTAATGAGTTCATTATTTTGTATTCTTTGTATTTTGTGGTTGTCCTTTTATAAATTTAAATGAATATTTGCATATGTAATCAACAATATGAATATAAACAACAAAAATATATGATATAAAGCATTGCAATCGTGGAATATGATTTGATAAAATTTCTAAAATGTTGAATTAACCCTACAAAACTCCTTGTATTCAGTTCGTTATTGTGTATTCATTGTATTTTGTGGCTGCCCTTTTATAAATTTAAATGAATATTTGCATATGTAATTAACAATATGAATATAAACAACAAAAATTGACAATATGAATTTAAACAACAATGTGTTTGGTGCGAGAGCACCCTCACGCTCGCAATGGTCAAATTTTGTTCCTCGTGTACACAAACCAACATCGCGAGCACATTTAGGTGGGCATGTTTATGCTAGGCATGCCCCTGTCATGCATCTCAAAGCACCAGAACGTCGAGAGTCATACCCTACTGGTGCGATCTCTCAAGTGCCCCGAGTCTAAAAAATTGTCAAAATTTGACGGACTATTTCTTCCAATCCACAACACATATGGTCGATCTGTTTGATCTCATGGGGTCGTATGAGGCTCCTCTACAATGGCCTATCTTGGTTTTTGACAACTTGGAGCCATTTTCAATTAGTAGCATTTTTTGCCTGCTCAAAAAACCGTCAGTTGCTTGCAAGGAAAAGTTGCAAGATTGGCTAGAATTGATTCTGTTCCTCGTGTGCACAAACAGACATCGCGAGCACATTCGGGTGGGATTGTTTACACTAGGAATGCCCCTGTCATGCATCCCAAAGCACCAGAACGTCGAGAGTCATACCCTATCGGTGAGATCTCTCAAGTGCCCTGAGTCCAAAAAATTGTCAAAATTTGACGGACTGTTTCTTCCAATCGATGACACATACGGTTGATCTGTTTGATCCCGTGGGGTTGCACAAGGCTCCTCTACAATTTTCTATCTTAGTTTTTGATGACTCCGAGCCGTTTTCAATTAGTAGCATTTTTTCACCTGCTCAAAAAACCATCAGTTGCTTGCAAGGAAAAGTTGCAAGATTGGCTAGAATTGATTCCGTTCCTCATGTGCACAAACAGACGTCGTGAGTGCATCCAGGTGGGCATGTTTATGCTAGGCATTCCCCTATCATGCATCCCAAAGCACCAGAACGTCAAGAGTCATACCCTACCGGTGAGATCTCTCAAGTGCCCTGAGTCCAAAAAATTATCAAAATTTGACGGATTGTTTCTTCCAATCCACGATACATACGGTCGATTTGTTTGATCCCATGGGGTCGTGTGAGGCTCCTCTACAATGGCCTATCTCATTTTTTGACGACTCAAAGCCATTTTCAATTAGTAGCATTTTTTCGCCTGCTCAAAAAACTGTCAGTTGCTTGCAAGGAAAAGTTGCAAGATTGGCTAGAATTGATTCTATTCCTTGTGTGCACAAATAAATGTCGCGAGCACGTTTGAGTGGGCATGTTTATGCTAGGCATTCCCCTATCGTGCATCCCAAAGTACCAAAACATCGAGAGTCATAACCTACCGGTGAGATCTCTCAAGTGGCCTGAGTCCAAAAAATTGTCAAAATTTGACGGACTGTTTCTTCCAATCCACAACACATACGGTCGATCTGTTTGATCTTGTGGGGTCATGTGAGGCTCCTCTACAATGGCCTATCTTGGTTTTCGATGACTCAAAGCCATTTTCAATTAGTAGCATTTTTTCGCCTGCTAAAAAAACTGTCAGTTGCTTGCAAGGAAAAGTTGCAAGATTGGCTAGAATTGTTTTTGTTCCTCGTGTGCACAAACCGACGTCGCGAGCACATTCGGGTGGGAATTTTTATGCTAGGCATGCCCCTTTTGTGCATCCCAAAGCACCAGAACGTCAAGAGTCATACCCTACCGACGCAATGTAGAAGTTGCTTGACAACTTTTTTGACAATTTTTTTGACAACAATGACAATTTTTGCTCAAATTGTATCTAGTCTCAATCTATCACCCCTATGACCCGATAATGACTCAAATAATTATCCATGATTATACAAGAATCAAGAATGTTCATGATTGACTAGGGACACATCACATATACTCAAAACATAGTCACAAAACATTGACACACAAAATAGTCACAAAACATTGTCACATATTATTCAAAAATTTGCCTCTAAATATGGTCAAATCAGCTCTTGGCTATTTGATTATACAAAAAATTGTCTTACAAATAATCTCATGGGCTTTTATACAAAATTTGGCATTACAATATATGCGATTGAGCTCATCGTCATTTTAATATACAAATCATCTCATGGGATTTTATACAAAATTTGGCATTACAATATGTGCGGTTCAACTCATCGCCATTTTAATATACAAAATTTGGCATGTACATATGTACAAATCAGCTCATTGCCACTTAAATATACAAAATTATGCCCCTAAACATGTAAAAATCAGCTCATGGGCATTTATATATACAAAAAATGAATATAGAACAATTCGTCGATGATTTATACAAAATTCTCAAAATCATTCTACTCTGAACCGTAGAATCAATAAAGTGAGCCTTCAGGATCAGCTCTAACCCATATTGTGTCAAGTATTGCCTTGTGGTCAGATTCATGAACTTTCCATAAAATATTGTTATGAGGTCTACCACGATACTTCATCAAATGAATATTTGTTGCAACAACAAGGTTAGAGAAATGAAGAATATGTCTGTGTGTTTCAAAGTCCTCGAACAACCAAACATCAGAATTATTGATAGGGTATCTCCGAAGCCATGTTCCTATCATGACAATAGACCCTATTGGGTACTCAATACCCTCTCCGTCAATGATTGTGGTTGTCAATTTTCTTTTAGGCTCAACACAATGACACAAATAGTAATCTGTTCCTTCTTCATTGTTCTCTCCTGCACCAACTGCATACACATGACCTGCATTTTATAAAGTGTTAATTAATACCAAAAATAAACTATGATGTACAACAAAATGAACTAAAAAGAATACTAGCAAAAAAATTAACTCAAAAAATCACTTGAATCCACTAGGTCAGATACATGGTCAAAATCCACTAATGTCTCCATCTGGCTCAATTGTAGTGCTTTGGGAATTTGATATGAATCAATGGGAACCAACGGTCTACAAGACCATTTGTCAACCCACTCTTCTGATTCACATCCTTCCCACAAACAATACATGCATTAAGAGCAAAAACATACCATCTGTCTCGTATAAATTACCAGTGAACTTGAATTTGAACTCATAAATGAGTGTATGTGACTCGATCCTGCAACTGTACAACAATCTAGATAGTTTTCAATGTTAGATTCAGTAATCAACCAAAAATATCTATGAACCAATGACGTACCTAGATTACTTGGACCCATCATAGACTTACACCATCGCACAATTGTTTCTGCATCTACCAACTCAGCATCACCTTTGTACTTCAATTCTTCCTTGGCTAGGGCTCTTTTCACACATGCTCCTGCACCATCGTGCTCTCCCTTACCATGTCCAGCCTTAGTGAAATTCCAAAAATGTTGTACACCGCTTGTCACATGCATTCTTGTCAGCCAATAAAACATCCTTGCATTCTTGAATTGTGCGGTGCAATTATCTGACCATATTAAGTGTCGGTTGTATTGTATGTTCCTTTCCCTTAAACTATCATAGAAAACTTTAAAGAATCCTTGTACAAACTCTGATGAATGAGTACGATCATCACTTATGTAGAAGTGATACTCTCTTACAACCTTTCTATCCTCCTTTGTGCTATCATCTGCATGCATGAATGCTATGTGTACAAAAATAGAAACTTGTGTAGAGTGATAATACATGGATTGCACTTCATTTTGAGGTTGTAGTGTATAATTTTCAGCAAAATCAATGATAGAGACAATGGTGCCAAGAGGAAATGTGTCCTTACACAATTTGAATTGCTCATCTAACCATTGAGCTCTATGTGTATGCATTATGTACTCATAAACTAGTTTCTCTTGAAACATTTTCATAAATTGAGCTACACATATATCATTTTTCACTAGCTCACATCTCTTCAAATCTTTTCCATCTTTAACTCCATATGTGTCTGTCTTGTATTTTCCAAAAGAAACTAATTTCGTACCAATTTCATGTGTGCTCTCCAAATGTATGCATCTTGGTAAATGTTGCAAACCACCACATATAGCACAAGAACCTTCCAAACAAGGCATCTTATAATAAATGCAACCATCATGTCTATTACATAACATACTTGAAATAAATTCTCTTGCCGACTTAGGAGGTGCTTGTATATTACATTCTTGCAAAACATCGTTAGTGTGCAAAGTAGAACAAATATGACGAAAAATATCATAATGCATGGAAAATTCAATATGCATCCTACAACAACACGTGGAGCATACATGATTAATCTTAATATAAAAAGGTTTTGCCATTTCAAAAAATCTTTGAGAAATTTTTATTTGAGGAAATTTTTGAAGGAATCTTTCATAAAATTTAGTTTGAGTCATATCCAAATAGTGTTTCGCATGTGGCTCACGATTTTTAGACCCAATTCGCCTTCTAACAACATCTCTTTGGTTGGGTGATACTCTTGTGTTGTCATGCCAACAATTTTCAATTTATGTTTTTAGTGCATCTACAACAACCTTGTCTTTGTGTGGTAGTCTACCCGAGAATGCCCAAAGAGAATTATTGTTAGGTTCCTCTATTTGTTCTCGCCTCTTTAATGCTTTACTTAATGTTGTTCTACTAATATTCAATGACCTACTTGTTTTTCTTATCAAACGATCTTTTTTTATTTTCTTGCTCATTATGGTTGATGTAATGACACGTCGAGTAGCATTAGAATCTTTACTACATGATTTTGAACCAATAGATTGATATGCATCAAATAGATTTCTGACAATAGTTCTTTCACTATTACTTTCAGACGATCTTAGGTCTAGAATTTTCATTGTCTCTCTAAAATTCAAATTTTTAATCATTTAAACAATTAATTGACATCTTGCGGTTTGATTTAAGTTTTTAAAATAGTTTTGCCATATTCTTTTAACCATTCTCCTACAAGTTCATTCATTCATTTTATTAGGCATTGACTTCAATATATTCTCATCAATGTCAATTAGATACTTTGGTTTCCTACGAATGATTCTAGGAGGTGTTAACATCGATGCATTACGTACATTCAATTCATCAAGTAGAGATGGTGTAATATGTTCATCATTTAATTGATTATTCAATGCCGCATCTTCCTCAATTGCATTAGGTTCAAACGGTAAATTATCAAATGTTTCTTCTTAAATTGCATTAGGTTCAAACGGTAAATTATCAAATGTTTCTTCTTCAATTGCATTAGGTGCATTATATTCGTTTGGTAAATCAAATTGAGATGTTAAGGTTGACATACCTTCTTCTCCCATTGTTCTTATGTCACACAATTTCTTCATACACTGCCTTTGTCTTTCCTTTTGAGCCTCTCCTTGTTCCATCGTTCCTCGCTTGTTCTTTCCCATGGTTGAGATCGGTTGACCTAAATAGAATCATATTACATATATATGTAAAGAAAAGTTCAAAAATAAATAAATAACCATAAGTATGGATCTTATCACTATTTTTTTGGAATCAAACTATTAAACAATCACAATTTAATCATTTGAAACCATGCAAAAAACAAAAAACTAATAAAAACAACAATTCAATCATTTGAAATCATGCAAAAAACAAAAAATTCACTTACTTTAATGTATACAACAGTGATAGAAGTGCATACACAGTTCAAGTGGGGCCTTCAACGACCTCAAAAACTTCTTTTGAGGCCATTGAGGCTCTTGGGCAACTAAAACTATGTCTCTAAATCGCGTACGTGCCGATAGGCCATAAAATGTTGGCAAGCCCAACAGTATTCTTGGCTAATAAGTAGTGTGCACGCGCTAATAAGCCTAAAAATGTTATCCCAGGGTATCGAATACTGGGAATAGTACCACTTATGAGTAATAAGTACTGCATATGCGCTACTAAGCCTTAAAAAATTTATGGAAGGGGTATGGAGGAAGGGAGAGGGAGAGAGGGAGAGAAGAGGGGGGGGAAGGGAGAGAGAGGGAAAGGAGAGGGGAGAGGGAGAGAGGGGGGAGAGAGAGGGAGAGAGGGAGAGGAGAGGGGAGAGGAGAGGGGAGAGGAGAGAGAGGGAGAGAGAGGGAGAGAGGGAGAGGAGAGGGGAGAGGAGAGGGAGGGAGAGAGGGAGAGAACATGGGGGGAAGGGAGAGGTAGAGAGGGAGGGAGAGAGGGAGAAAAGAGGGGGGAGGGAAGGGAGAGAGAGAGAGAGAGAGAGAGAGAGAGAGAGAGAGAGAGAGAGAGAGAGAGAGAGAGAGAGAGAGAGGAGGGAAGGTAGAGAGAGGGAGAGAGGGAAGGAGGAGAGAGAGAGAGAGAGAGAGAGAGAGAGAGAGAGAGAGAGAGAAGAGGGGGGCTAGGAGAGGGAGAGAGAGGGAGATGAGAGGGGAGAGTGGGAGAGAGGGAGAGAGGGAGAGGAGAGGGGAGAGGAGGGAGGGAGAGAGGGAGAGAACATGGGGGGAAGGGAGAGGTAGAGGGAGGGAGAGAGGGAGAAAAGAGGGGGGAGGGAAGGGAGAGAGAGAGAGAGAGAGAGAGAGAGAGAGAGAGAGAGAGAGAGAGAGAGAGAGAGAGAGAGAGAGGAGGGAAGGTAGAGAGAGGGAGAGAGAGAGAGAGAGAGAGAGAGAGAGAGAGAGAGAGAGAGAGAGAGAAGAGGGGGGCTAGGAGAGGGAGAGAGAGGGAGATGAGAGGGGAGAGTGGGAGAGAGGGAGAGAGGGAGAGGAGAGGGGAGAGAGAGAGGAGGAGAGAGAGAGAGAGAGAGAGAGAGAGAGAGAGAGAGAGAGAGAGAGAGAGAGAGAGAGAGAGAGGATGGGGGGGAAGGGAGAGGTAGAGGGAGGGAGAGATGGAGAGAAGAGGGGGAGGGAAGGTAGAGAGAGAGAGAGAGAGAGAGAGAGAGAGAGAGAGAGAGAGAGAGAGAGAGAGAGAGAGAGAGAGAGAGAACATGGGGGGAAGGGAGAGGTAGAGGGAGGGAGAGAGGGAGAGAAGAGGGGGGAGGGAAGGTAGAGAGAGAGAGGGAGAGAGAGAGGGAGAGAGAGAGAGAGAGAAGAGAGAGAGAGAGAGAGAGAGAGAGAGAGAGAGAGAGGGAGAGAGAGGGAGAGGGAGGGGAGAGGGA
The DNA here is from genome assembly GCF_030272615.1 of Cryptomeria japonica. Classification (NCBI taxonomy): domain Eukaryota; kingdom Viridiplantae; phylum Streptophyta; class Pinopsida; order Cupressales; family Cupressaceae; genus Cryptomeria; species Cryptomeria japonica. The sequence continues at coordinate 125,867,636 of NC_081413.1, read as the reverse complement.
GAGAGGGAGAGGAGAGGGGAGAGGGAGAGAGAGGGAGAGAGGGAGAGAACATGGGGGGAAGGGAGAGGTAGAGGGAGGGAGAGAATACATGATAAAAATCAAAGAGGAAGTTGTAGATAAGAAATAAATTCACTTACTTCTATAGAAGTGCAGACACAATTGCAGTGGGGTATGGAGGGAGAGAAGAGAGAAAGAGGGATGGGGTATGGAGAGAGAGAGAGAGAGAGAGAGAGAGAGAGAGAGAGAGAGAGACCTTGTATGCGTTTGAGAGGGAGAGACGATACACTTACATGTGTATATATATGTTTAATATATTATATGTATATAAACATATTATATGTACAATGTCATATTATACACATATTATATATTACATATATTATATGAATATACACATATTATACATAGAATATAATATTATACAATAGCGCGTGCGCACTGTTTAATGGGAAACACACGCGTACGCGCTTCTTACACTATAAATACCTCGTACGCCTTTTTAAACCATAAGTACCACCGTACGCGCTTTTGACTTTTTAGGCTTGGAAATGGGCTTGGATGACAAAGCTACGGATTGGAAGTTTGATTTCCCTCCATTTCTCTCATTTTTGATGTGTTTTATTTTATCAACTTGGTTTATCAACTTTGTCATCATCAGGTTTACACTTCATAAAGTGGGTATTTCTAAAATTGCCACCATATTTTCACCCATCTTTTGAGCTTTCTAACCATATAATTTTTGTTCAATTTGAACAACAATAACATATTATTATTGAATTTCATTTACTAGTGTCTCCATAGTTCTCACAGACATAGGTGCACCATTTTTTGAATAACTTTTGATATACGTATCCAGATTTAAAAAACTTGATATATTATTGTAGTGAACTTAATTTTTTACAATTTAAAAAAAAAATTGTATTTTCGATTTGTTTAGTGAAACTTATGCTTCACGCACGAACAGGTACTGAATTTTCAGGATGTGCTCGATTGGAAAAATCATAAAAAAAAAAATACTCAACAAAAAATTACAAACAAATACACATCTTCTAGTGCTCACTCTTAACTATCTTTTTGCCAAAAGATTTGTCAGAATACTAAATCTAACTATGACTTTTTTGATGCGCATGTTAGACACTATGTTATGTTTTTCAAAAAAAAAAACAGGGTTAGTTTTTCGTGCGCGAAGGATTTGACCCCCTTAATCTTATCCAATTTTGAAAAGTTTAGTAGTTTGGAAACTAGATTTAGAGTACTACAATATTTGTTGTTTTATTATCTTCATATCTTGAGTGGATGACTTTCAAATTTTGCCTCTAAGTTCAGGTTCACCTGATTTTAGAAAAAAAGTGTCCACTTATACCCCCCTTTTTGACCACCATCTTTGTGCAATTACCCAATGTTTATTTGATTTTTCATTGAAAATATGGTTTTTTTTAATGAAAACTACATTTTTTTAAATCAAATACCTAATTGTTTAAGTTTGTTAACTAAATTTAATTGTTTACATTCAATTAGGTTAAAAATGGGGGATAACAATGAAAACACTGACGAACAACAACTGCAACAACCAAACCCTCATTTGCCAAACCCCCCCTAAATTCAGGATTTGATTGCACAAAATTTGAATGAATTGAGGGGGATTGCAGAAGTATATCGTAGGATCCCTCATCTAAACCCAATGTTTGATCCTCTCACGTCGATCATAAAAAGTATGGAAACCATGACTAAGGAGCACGATGCCGCCCTTTTGTGGTGAGATTATATGAGGGAAAAATATGCAGATGGCTTGTCGTATAAGGATATCAAGGATCTTGAGATATCCAAAGCCGAAATCGCCTCATTGTTTGTCAATCCTCGTACTGGTCAGCCCGTAGATCCCCAAAAAACAAAACTTTCTATTAAATGGTGCACAAATGATGGGATTTTGAAAAACTTTTTGGGATCATTGGTGGATGGTTTTCAACAAACCACCCAACAACAATCTTGATATCAACTTCTATTTTATAAAAAAATTGTATGCTGAGTTTGTTTTACACAAACATGTGAACTACTTTGACATCCAACCTTTCCAGGGTGTAGGTTTAGGTATGCCCCAAAATAGACCTGGGGCAGTCAGAGTAGTCTAGGGCCCGTATGTCCCCCCTCCTCCTATTGATCCCCCACCTACAGTGCAACATCCTGATATCATTCGTGAGGTGACTTCACAGACCATATAGACTATTCACTCTTTGAGTAGCCTTTCTGTTTCTTAGGGCACGTCAGTAGCTCAGCCTACTCTTGATGGTAGCGGTGCATCTGGTGGCGTTGACAAATCATCGTTGGCTCCACACATATGGGTGCCCCCATAGTTGTGTCATGTGTGGGCACGTATTCTTGGGTCCAGTAGGACAACCCGTCGATCATCCTGTGGACAGTGCAGATTATGAGGTGCATGAGATGCATGATGCACCAGATGTTATTACACAGACTGGAGGATACTTTGGGGAGTCCTCACA